>NW_027040360.1:0-103889 GCF_034236695.1 Oncorhynchus nerka
CTCCCTATACATATCTACCTCCATCACTCCAATATCCCTGTCCTCTTCCCCCTATACATATCTACCTCCATCTCCCCAGTATCCCTGTCACCTTCCCCCTATACATATATACCTCATCACCCCAGTATCCCTGTCCCCCCCCTATACATATCTAGCTCCATCACTCCAGTATCCCTGTCCTCTTACCCCTATACATATCTACCTCCATCACCCCAGTATCCCTGTCTCCTTCTCCCTATACATATCTACCTCCATCACTCCAATATCCCTGTCCTCTTCCCCCTATACATATCTACCCATCTCCCCAGTATCCCTGTCACCTTCCCCCTATACATATACCTCATCACCCCAGTATCCCTGTCCCCTCCCCCTATACATATCTAGCTCCATCACCCAGGATCCCTGTCTCTTACCCCCTATACATATCTACCTCCATCACCCCAGTATCCCTGTCCCCTTCCCCTATACATATCTACCTCCATCACCCCAGTATCCCTGTCTCCTTCCCCTATACATATCTACCTCCATCACCCCAGTATCCCTGTCTCCTTCCCCTATACATATATACCTCCATCACTCCAGTATCCCTGTCTCCCTTCCCTATACATATCTACCTCCATCACTCCAGTATCCCTGTCTCCCTTCCCTATACATATCTATCTCCATCACCCCAGTATCCCTGTCTCCTTCCCCCTATACATATCTACCTCCATCACCCCAGTAGCCCTGTCTCCTTCCCCTATACATATCTACCTCCATCACCCCAGTATCCCTGTCCCCTATACATATCTACCTCCATCACCCCAGTATCCCTGTCCCCTATACATATCTACCTCCATCACCCCAGTATCCCTGTCCTTCCCCTATACATATCTACCTCCATCACCCCAGTATCCCTGTCCCCTATACATATCTACCTCCATCACCCCAGTATCCCTGTCCCCTATACATATCTACCTCCATCACCCCAGTATCCCTGTCTCCTTCCCCCTATACATATCTACCTCCATCACTCCCAGTATCCCTGTCCCCTATACATATCTACCTCCATCACCCCAGTATCCCTGTCCCCTATACATATCTACCTCCATCACCCCAGTATCCCTGTCTCCTTCCCCCTATACATATCTACCTCCATCACCCCAGTATCCCTGTCTCCTTCCCTATACATATCTACCTCCATCACCCCAGTATCCCTGTCTCCCTCCCTATACATATCTACCTCCATCACTCCAGTATCCCTGTCTCCTTCCCCTATACATATCTACCTCCATCACCCCAGTATCCCTGTCTCCTTCCCCCTATACATATCTACCTCCATCACTCCAGTATCCCTGTCTCCTTCCCCTATACATATCTACCTCCATCACCCCAGTATCCCTGTCTCCTTCCCCTATACATATCTACCTCCATCACCCCAGTATCCGTCTCCTTACCCCTATACATATCTACCTCCATCACCCCAGTATCCCTGTCCCCTTCCCCCTATACATATCTACCTCCATCACTCCAGTATCCCTGTCTCCTTCCCCTATACATATCTACCTGCATCACCCCAGTATCCCGGTCTCCTTCCCTATACATATCTACCTCCATCACCCCAGTATCCCTGTCCCCTATACATATCTACCTCCATCACTCCAGTATCCCTGTCCCCTATAAATATCTACCTCCATCACCCCAGGATCCCTGTCTCCTTCCCCCTATACATATCTACCTCCATCACCCCAGTATCCCTGTCTCCTTCCCCTATACATATCTACCTCCATCACCCCAGTATCCCTGTCTCCTTCCCACTATACATATCTACCTCCATCACCCCAGTATCCCTGTCCCTTCCCCCTATACATATCTACCTCCATCACTCCAGTATCCCTGTCTCCTTCCCTATACATATCTACCTCCATCACCCCAGTATCCGGTCTCCCCTTCCCCCCTATACATATCTACCTCCATCACCCCAGTATCCCTGTCCCCTATACATATCTACCTCCATCACTCCAGTATCCCTGTCCCCTATACATATCTACCTCCATCACCCCAGGATCCCTGTCTCCTTCCCCCTATACATATCTACCTCCATCACTCCAGTATCCCTGTCCCCTATACATATCTACCTCCATCACTCCAGTATCCCTGTACCCTATACACATCTACCTCCATCACCCCAGTACCCTGTACCCTATACACATCTACCTCCATCACCCCAGTATCCCTGTCCCTTCCCTATACATATCTACCTCCATCACTCCAGTATCCCTCCCCCTATACATATCTACCTCCATCACTCCAGTATCCCTGTCCCCTTCCCCGTATACATATCTACCTCCATCACCCCAGTATCCCTGTCTCCTTCTATACATATCTACCTCCATCACCCCAGTATCCCTGTCTCCTTCTCCCTATACATATCTACCTCCATCACTCCAATATCCCTGTCCTCTTCCCCCTATACATATCTACCTCCATCTCCCCAGTATCCCTGTCACCTTCCCCCTATACCCTCATCACCCCAGTATCCCTGTCCCCTCCCCTATACATATCTAGCTCCATCACTCCAGTATCCCTGTCCTCTACTCCCTATACATATCTACCTCCATCACCCCAGTATCCCTGTCTCCTTCTCCCTATACATATCTACCTCCATCACTCCAATATCCCTGTCCTCTTCCCCCTATACATATCTACCTCCATCTCCCCAGTATCCCTGTCAACTTCCCCCCTATACATATATACCTCATCACCCCAGTATCCCTGTCCCCTTCCCCTATACATATCTACCTCCATCACTCCAGTATCCCTGTCTCCTTCCCCCTATACATATCTACCTCCATCACCCCAGTATCCCTGTCCCCTTCCCCCTATACATATCTACCTCCATCACCCCAGTATCCCTGTCTCCTTCCCCCTATACATATCTACCTCCATCACCCCAGTATCCCTGTCTCCTTCCCCTATACATATCTACCTCCATCACTCCAGTATCCCTGTCTCCTTCCCCTATACATATCTACCTCCATCACTCCAGTATCCCTGTCTCCTTCCCCCTATACATATCTATCTCCATCACCCCAGTATCCCTGTCTCCTTCCCCTATACATATACCTCCATCACCCCAGTAGCCCTGTCTCCTTCCCCTATACATATCTACCTCCATCACCCCAGTATCCCTGTCCCCTATACATATCTACCTCCATCACCCCAGTATCCCTGTCCCCTATACATATCTACCTCCATCACCCCAGTATCCCTGTCCTCCTTCCCCCTATACATATCTACCTCCATCACCCCAGTATCCCTGTCCCCTATACTTACCTCCTCACCCCATATCCCTGTCCCTATACATATCTACCTCCATCACCCCAGTATCCCTGTCTCCTTCCCCCTATACATATCTACCTCCATCACTCCCAGTATCCCTGTCCCCTATACATATCTACCTCCATCACCCCAGTATCCCTGTCCCCTATACATATCTACCTCCATCACCCCAGTATCCCTGTCTCCTTCCCCCTATACATATCTACCTCCATCACCCCAGTATCCCTGTCCCCTATACATATCTACCTCCATCACCCCAGTATCCCTGTCTCCTTCCCCTATACATATCTACCTCCATCACCCCAGTATCCCTGTCTCCTTCCCCTATACATATCTACCTCCATCACCCCAGTATCCCTGTCCCCTATACATATCTACCTCCATCACCCCAGTATCCCTGTCCCCTATACATATCTACCTCCATCACCCCAGTATCCCTGTCCCCTATACATATCTACCTCCATCACCCCAGTATCCCTGTCCCCTATACATATCTACCTCCATCACCCCAGTATCCCTGTCTCCTTCCCCCTATACATATCTACCTCCATCACTCCCAGTATCCCTGTCCCCTATACTATCTACCTCCATCACCCCAGTATCCCTGTCCCCTATACATATCTACCTCCATCACCCCAGTATCCCTGTCTCCTTCCCCCTATACATATCTACCTCCATCACCCCAGTATCCCTGTCCCCTATACATATCTATCTCCATCACCCCAGTATCCCTGTCTCCTTCCCCTATACATATCTACCTCCATCACCCCAGTAGCCCTGTCTCCTTCCCCCTATACATATCTACCTCCATCACCCCAGTATCCCTGTCCCCTATACATATCTACCTCCATCACCCCAGTATCCTGTCTCCTTCCCCTATACATATCTACCTCCATCACCCCAGTATCCCTGTCCCCTATACATATCTACCTCCATCACCCCAGTATCCCTGTCCCCTATACATATCTACCTCCATCACCCCAGTATCCCTGTCTCCTTCCCCTATACATATCTACCTCCATCACCCCAGTATCTACCTCCATCATATCTATCTCCATCACCCCAGTATCCCTGTCCCCTATACATATCTACCTCCATCACCCCAGTATCCCTGTCTCCTTCCCCTATACATATCTACCTCCATCACCCCAGTATCCCTGTCCCCTATACATATCTACCTCCATCACCCCAGTATCCCTGTCTCCTTCCCCTATACATATCTACCTCCATCACCCCAGTATCCCTGTCTCCTCCCCCCTATACATATCTACCTCCATCACTCCAGTATCCCTGTCCTTCCCTATACATATCTACCTCCATCACCCCAGTATCCCTGTCCCCTATACATATCTACCTCCATCACCCCAGTATCCCTGTCTCCTTCCCCCTATACATATCTACCTCCATCACCCCAGTATCCCTGTCTCCTCCCCCTATACATATCTACCTCCATCACTCCAGTATCCCTGTCTCCTTCCCCCTATACATATCTACCTCCATCACCCCAGTATCCCTGTCTCCTTCCCCCTATACATATCTACCTCCATCACCCCAGTATCCTGTCTCCTTCCCCTATACATATCTACCTCCATCACCCCAGTATCCCTGTCCCCTATACATATCTACCTCCATCACCCCAGTATCCCTGTCTCCTTCCCCCTATACATATCTACCTCCATCACCCCAGTATCCCTGTCCCCTATACATATCTACCTCCATCACCCCAGTATCCCTGTCCCCTATACATATCTACCTCCATCACCCCAGTATCCCTGTCTCCTTCCCCTATACATATCTACCTCCATCACTCCCAGTATCCCTGTCCCCTATACATATCTACCTCCATCACCCCAGTATCCCTGTCCCCTATACATATCTACCTCCATCACCCCAGTATCCCTGTCTCCTTCCCCTATACATATCTACCTCCATCACCCCAGTATCCCTGTCCCCTATACATATCTACCTCCATCACTCCAGTATCCCTGTCCCCTATAAATATCTACCTCCATCACCCCAGGATCCCTGTCTCCTTCCCCCTATACATATCTACCTCCATCACCCCAGTATCCCTGTCTCCTTCCCCTATACATATCTACCTCCATCACCCCAGTATCCCTGTCTCCTTCCCACTATACATATCTACCTCCATCACCCCAGTATCCCTGTCCCCTTCCCCCTATACATATCTACCTCCATCACTCCAGTATCCCTGTCTCCTTCCCCCTATACATATCTACCTCCATCACCCCAGTATCCCGGTCTCCTTCCCCCTATACATATCTACCTCCATCACCCCAGTATCCGTGTCCCCTATACATATCTACCTCCATCACTCCAGTATCCCTGTCCCCTATACATATCTACCTCCATCACCCCAGGATCCCTGTCTCCTTCCCCCTATACATATCTACCTCCATCACTCCAGTATCCCTGTCCCCTATACATATCTACCTCCATCACTCCAGTATCCCTGTACCCTATACACATCTACCTCCATCACCCCAGTACACTGTACCCTATACACATCTACCTCCATCACCCCAGTATCCCTGTCCCCTTCCCCCTATACATATCTACCTCCATCACTCCAGTATCCCTGTCCCCTATACATATCTACCTCCATCACTCCAGTATCCCTGTCCCCTTCCCCGTATACATATCTACCTCCATCACCCCAGTATCCCTGTCTCCTTCCCCCTATACATATCTACCTCCATCACCCCAGTATCCCTGTCTCCTTCTCCCTATACATATCTACCTCCATCACTCCAATATCCCTGTCCTCTTCCCCCTATACATATCTACCTCCATCTCCCCAGTATCCCTGTCACCTTCCCCCTATACATATATACCTCATCACCCCAGTATCCCTGTCCCCTCCCCCTATACATATCTAGCTCCATCACTCCAGTATCCCTGTCCTCTTACCCCTATACATATCTACCTCCATCACCCCAGTATCCCTGTCTCCTTCTCCCTATACATATCTACCTCCATCACTCCAATATCCCTGTCCTCTTCCCCCTATACATATCTACCTCCATCTCCCCAGTATCCCTGTCAACTTCCCCCTATACATATATACCTCATCACCCCAGTATCCCTGTCCCCTCCCCCTATACATATCTAGCTCCATCACTCCAGTATCCCTGTCCTCTTACCCCTATACATATCTACCTCCATCACCCCAGTATCCCTGTCCCCTTCCCCCTATACATATCTACCTCCATCACTCCAGTATCCCTGTCTCCTTCCCCCTATACATATCTACCTCCATCACCCCAGTATCCCTGTCCCCTTCCCCTATACATATCTACCTCCATCACCCCAGTATCCTGTCTCCTTCCCCCTATACATATCTACCTCCATCACCCCAGTATCCCTGTCTCCTTCCCCTATACATATCTACCTCCATCACTCCAGTATCCCTGTCTCCTTCCCCCTATACATATCTACCTCCATCACTCCAGTATCCCTGTCTCCTTCCCCCTATACATATCTATCTCCATCACCCCAGTATCCCTGTCTCCTTCCCCCTATACATATCTACCTCCATCACCCCAGTAGCCCTGTCTCCTTCCCCTATACATATCTACCTCCATCACCCCAGTATCCCTGTCCCCTATACATATCTACTCCATCACCCCAGTATCCCTGTCCCCTATACACATCTACCTCCATCACTCCAGTATCCCTGTACCCTATACACATCTACCTCCATCACCCCAGTATCCCTGTACCCTATACACATCTACCTCCATCACTCCAGTATCCCTGTACCCTATACACATCTACCTCCATCACCCCAGTACCCTGTACCCTATACACATCTACCTCCATCACCCCAGTATCCCTGTACCCTATACACATCTACCTCCATCACTCCAGTATCCCTGTACCCTATACACATCTACCTCCATCACCCCAGTACCCTGTACCCTATACACATCTACCTCCATCACTCCAGTATCCCTGTACCCTATACACATCTACCTCCATCACTCCAGTATCCCTGTACCCTATACACATCTACCTCCATCACCCCAGTACCCTGTACCCTATACACATCTACCTCCATCACCCCAGTATCCCTGTCCCCTTCCCCCTATACATATCTACCTCCATCACTCCAGTATCCCTGTCTCCTTCCCCCTATACATATCTACCTCCATCACCCCAGTATCCCTGTCTCCTTCCCCCTATACATATCTACCTCCATCACCCCAGTATCCGTCTCCTTCCCCCTATACATATCTACCTCCATCACTCCAGTATCCCTGTCCCCTATACATATCTACCTCCATCACCCCAGTATCCCTGTCTCCTTCCCCCTATACATATCTACCTCCATCACCCCAGTATCCCTGTCCCCTATACATATCTACCTCCATCACCCCAGTATCCCTGTCCCCTATACATATCTACCTCCATCACCCCAGTATCCCTGTCTCCTTCCCCTATACATATCTACCTCCATCACTCCCAGTATCCCTGTCCCCTATACATATCTACCTCCATCACCCCAGTATCCCTGTCCCCTATACATATCTACCTCCATCACCCCAGTATCCCTGTCTCCTTCCCCCTATACATATCTACCTCCATCACCCCAGTATCCCTGTCCCCTATACATATCTACCTCCATCACCCCACTATCCCTGTCTCCTTCCCCTATACATATCTACCTCCATCACCCCAGTATCCCTGTCTCCTCCCCCTATACATATCTACCTCCATCACTCCAGTATCCCTGTCTTCCCCCTATACATATCTACCTCCATCACCCCAGTATCCCTGTCCCCTATACATATCTACCTCCATCACCCCAGTATCCCTGTCTCCTTCCCCTATACATATCTACCTCCATCACCCCAGTATCCCTGTCTCCTCCCCCTATACATATCTACCTCCATCACTCCAGTATCCCTGTCTCCTTCCCCCTATACATATCTACCTCCATCACCCCAGTATCCCTGTCTCCTTCCCCTATACATATCTACCTCCATCACCCCAGTATCCGTCTCCTTCCCTATACATATCTACCTCCATCACCCCAGTATCCCTGTCCCCTATACATATCTACCTCCATCACTCCAGTATCCCTGTCCCCTATAAATATCTACCTCCATCACCCCCGGATCCCTGTCTCCTTCCCCTATACATATCTACCTCCATCACCCCAGTATCCCTGTCTCCTTCCCCCTATACATATCTACCTCCATCACCCCAGTATCCCTGTCTCCTTCCCACTATACATATCTACCTCCATCACCCCAGTATCCCTGTCCCCTTCCCCCTATACATATCTACCTCCATCACTCCAGTATCCCTGTCTCCTTCCCCTATACATATCTACCTCCATCACCCCAGTATCCCGGTCTCCTTCCCCCTATACATATCTACCTCCATCACCCCAGTATCCCTGTCCCCTATACATATCTACCTCCATCACTCCAGTATCCCTGTCCCCTATACATATCTACCTCCATCACCCCAGGATCCCTGTCTCCTTCCCCCTATACATATCTACCTCCATCACTCTAGTATCCCTGTCCCCTATACATATCTACCTCCATCACTCCAGTATCCCTGTACCCTATACACATCTACCTCCATCACCCCAGTACACTGTACCCTATACACATCTACCTCCATCACCCCAGTATCCCTGTCCCCTTCCCCCTATACATATCTACCTCCATCACTCCAGTATCCCTGTCCCCTATACATATCTACCTCCATCACTCCAGTATCCCTGTCCCCTTCCCCGTATACATATCTACCTCCATCACCCCAGTATCCCTGTCTCCTTCCCCCTATACATATCTACCTCCATCACCCCAGTATCCCTGTCTCCTTCTCCCTATACATATCTACCTCCATCACTCCAATATCCCTGTCCTCTTCCCCCTATACATATCTACCTCCATCTCCCCAGTATCCCTGTCACCTTCCCCTATACATATATACCTCATCACCCCAGTATCCCTGTCCCTCCCCCTATACATATCTAGCTCCATCACTCCAGTATCCCTGTCCTCTTACCCCTATACATATCTACCTCCATCACCCCAGTATCCCTGTCTCCTTCTCCCTATACATATCTACCTCCATCACTCCAATATCCCTGTCCTCTTCCCCTATACATATCTACCTCCATCTCCCCAGTATCCCTGTCAACTTCCCCTATACATATATACCTCATCACCCCAGTATCCCTGTCCCCTCCCCTATACATATCTAGCTCCATCACTCCAGTATCCCTGTCCTCTTACCCCTATACATATCTACCTCCATCACCCCAGTATCCCTGTCCCCTTCCCCCTATACATATCTACCTCCATCACTCCAGTATCCCTGTCTCCTTCCCCCTATACATATCTACCTCCATCACCCCAGTATCCCTGTCCCCTTCCCCCTATACATATCTACCTCCATCACCCCAGTATCCCTGTATCCTTCCCCCTATACATATCTACCTCCATCACCCCAGTATCCCTGTCTCCTTCCCCTATACATATCTACCTCCATCACTCCAGTATCCCTGTCTCCTTCCCCCTATACATATCTACCTCCATCACTCCAGTATCCCTGTCTCCTTCCCCCTATACATATCTATCTCCATCACCCCAGTATCCCTGTCTCCTTCCCCCTATACATATCTACCTCCATCACCCCAGTAGCCCTGTCTCCTTCCCCCTATACATATCTACCTCCATCACCCCAGTATCCCTGTCCCCTATACATATCTACCTCCATCACCCCAGTATCCCTGTCCCCTATACACATCTACCTCCATCACTCCAGTATCCCTGTACCCTATACACATCTACCTCCATCACCCCAGTATCCCTGTACCCTATACACATCTACCTCCATCACTCCAGTATCCCTGTACCCTATACACATCTACCTCCATCACCCCAGTACCCTGTACCCTATACACATCTACCTCCATCACCCCAGTATCCCTGTACCCTATACACATCTACCTCCATCACTCCAGTATCCCTGTACCCTATACACATCTACCTCCATCACCCCAGTACCCTGTACCCTATACACATCTACCTCCATCACTCCAGTATCCCTGTACCCTATACACATCTACCTCCATCACTCCAGTATCCCTGTACCCTATACACATCTACCTCCATCACCCCAGTACCCTGTACCCTATACACATCTACCTCCATCACCCCAGTATCCCTGTCCCCTTCCCCCTATACATATCTACCTCCATCACTCCAGTATCCCTGTCCCCTATACATATCTACCTCCATCACTCCAGTATCCCTGTCCCCTTCCCCGTATACATATCTACCTCCATCACTCCAGTATCCCTGTCCCCTATACATATCTACCTCCATCACTCCAGTATCCCTGTACCCTATACACATCTACCTCCATCACTCCCAGTATCCCTGTCCCCTATACATATCTACCTCCATCACCCCAGTATCCCTGTCCCCTATACATATCTACCTCCATCACCCCAGTATCCCTGTCTCCTTCCCCCTATACATATCTACCTCCATCACCCCAGTATCCCTGTCCCCTATACATATCTACCTCCATCACCCCAGTATCCCTGTCTCCTTCCCCCTATACATATCTACCTCCATCACCCCAGTATCCCTGTCTCCCTCCCCCTATACATATCTACCTCCATCACCCAGTATCCCTGTCTCCTTCCCCTATACATATCTACCTCCATCACCCCAGTATCCCTGTCTCCTTCCCCTATACATATCTACCTCCATCACCCCAGTATCCCTGTCTCCTTCCCCCTATACATATCTACCTCCATCACCCCAGTATCCCTGTCTCCTTCCCCCTATACATATCTACCTCCATCACCCCAGTATCCGTCTCCTTACCCCTATACATATCTACCTCCATCACCCCAGTATCCCTGTCCCCTTCCCCCTATACATATCTACCTCCATCACTCCAGTATCCCTGTCTCCTTCCCCTATACATATCTACCTGCATCACCCCAGTATCCCGGTCTCCTTCCCCTATACATATCTACCTCCATCACCCCAGTATCCCTGTCCCCTATACATATCTACCTCCATCACTCCAGTATCCCTGTCCCCTATAAATATCTACCTCCATCACCCCAGGATCCCTGTCTCCTTCCCCCTATACATATCTACCTCCATCACCCCAGTATCCCTGTCTCCTTCCCCCTATACATATCTACCTCCATCACCCCAGTATCCCTGTCTCCTTCCCACTATACATATCTACCTCCATCACCCCAGTATCCCTGTCCCCTTCCCCCTATACATATCTACCTCCATCACTCCAGTATCCCTGTCTCCTTCCCCCTATACATATCTACCTCCATCACCCCAGTATCCCGGTCTCCTTCCCCCTATACATATCTACCTCCATCACCCCAGTATCCCTGTCCCCTATACATATCTACCTCCATCACTCCAGTATCCCTGTCCCCTATACATATCTACCTCCATCACCCCAGGATCCCTGTCTCCTTCCCCCTATACATATCTACCTCCATGACTCCAGTATCCCTGTCCCCTATACATATCTACCTCCATCACTCCAGTATCCCTGTACCCTATACACATCTACCTCCATCACCCCAGTACCCTGTACCCTATACACATCTACCTCCATCACCCCAGTATCCCTGTCCCCTTCCCCCTATACATATCTACCTCCATCACTCCAGTATCCCTGTCCCCTATACATATCTACCTCCATCACTCCAGTATCCCTGTCCCCTTCCCCGTATACATATCTACCTCCATCACCCCAGTATCCCTGTCTCCTTCCCCCTATACATATCTACCTCCATCACCCCAGTATCCCTGTCTCCTTCCCCCTATACATATCTACCTCCATCACTCCAGTATCCCTGTCTCCTTCCCCCCTATACATATCTACCTCCATCACTCCAGTATCCCTGTCTCCTTCCCCCTATACATATCTATCTCCATCACCCCAGTATCCCTGTCTCCTTCCCCCTATACATATCTACCTCCATCACCCCAGTAGCCCTGTCTCCTTCCCCCTATACATATCTACCTCCATCACCCCAGTATCCCTGTCCCCTATACATATCTACCTCCATCACCCCAGTATCCCTGTCCCCTATACACATCTACCTCCATCACTCCAGTATCCCTGTACCCTATACACATCTACCTCCATCACCCCAGTATCCCTGTACCCTATACACATCTACCTCCATCACTCCAGTATCCCTGTACCCTATACACATCTACCTCCATCACCCCAGTACCCTGTACCCTATACACATCTACCTCCATCACCCCAGTATCCCTGTACCCTATACACATCTACCTCCATCACCCCAGTACCCTGTACCCTATACACATCTACCTCCATCACTCCAGTATCCCTGTCCCCTTCCCCGTATACATATCTACCTCCATCACCCCAGTATCCCTGTCTCCTTCCCCCTATACATATCTACCTCCATCACCCCAGTATCCCTGTCTCCTTCCCCCTATACATATCTACCTCCATCACTCCAGTATCCCTGTCTCCTTCCCCCCTATACATATCTACCTCCATCACTCCAGTATCCCTGTCTCCTTCCCCCTATACATATCTATCTCCATCACCCCAGTATCCCTGTCTCCTTCCCCCTATACATATCTACCTCCATCACCCCAGTAGCCCTGTCTCCTTCCCCCTATACATATCTACCTCCATCACCCCAGTATCCCTGTCCCCTATACATATCTACCTCCATCACCCCAGTATCCCTGTCCCCTATACACATCTACCTCCATCACTCCAGTATCCCTGTACCCTATACACATCTACCTCCATCACCCCAGTATCCCTGTACCCTATACACATCTACCTCCATCACTCCAGTATCCCTGTACCCTATACAGATCTACCTCCATCACCCCAGTACCCTGTACCCTATACACATCTACCTCCATCACCCCAGTATCCCTGTACCCTATACACATCTACCTCCATCACCCCAGTACCCTGTACCCTATACACATCTACCTCCATCACTCCAGTATCCCTGTACCCTATACACATCTACCTCCATCACTCCAGTATCCCTGTACCCTATACACATCTACCTCCATCACCCCAGTACCCTGTCCTGTACCCTATACACATCTACCTCCATCACCCCAGTATCCCTGTCCCTTCCCCCTATACATATCTACCTCCATCACTCCAGTATCCCTGTCCCCTATACATATCTACCTCCATCACTCCAGTATCCCTGTCCCCTTCCCCGTATACATATCTACCTCCATCACCCCAGTATCCCTGTCTCCTTCCCCCTATACATATCTACCTCCATCACCCCAGTATCCCTGTCTCCTTCTCCCTATACATATCTACCTCCATCACTCCCAATATCCCTGTCCTCTTCCCCCTATACATATCTACCTCCATCTCCCCAGTATCCCTGTCACCTTCCCCTATACATATATACCTCATCACCCCAGTATCCCTGTCCCCTCCCCTATACATATCTAGCTCCATCACTCCAGTATCCCTGTCCTCTTACCCCTATACATATCTACCTCCATCACCCCAGTATCCCTGTCTCCTTCTCCCTATACATATCTACCTCCATCACTCCAATATCCCTGTCCTCTTCCCCCTATACATATCTACCTCCATCTCCCCAGTATCCCTGTCACCTTCCCCCTATACATATATACCTCATCACCCCAGTATCCCTGTCCCCTCCCCCTATACATATCTACCTCCATCACTCCAGTATCCCTGTCTCCTTCCCCCTATACATATCTACCTCCATCACTCCAGTATCCCTGTCTCCTTCCCCCTATACATATCTATCTCCATCACCCCAGTATCCCTGTCTCCTTCCCCTATACATATCTACCTCCATCACCCCAGTAGCCCTGTCTCCTTCCCCCTATACATATCTACCTCCATCACCCCAGTATCCCTGTCCCCTATACATATCTACCTCCATCACCCCAGTATCCCTGTCCCCTATACATATCTACCTCCATCACCCCAGTATCCCTGTCTCCTTCCCCCTATACATATCTACCTCCATCACCCCAGTATCCCTGTCCCCTATACATATCTACCTCCATCACCCCAGTATCCCTGTCCCCTATACATATCTACCTCCATCACCCCAGTATCCCTGTCTCCTTCCCCTATACATATCTACCTCCATCACTCCCAGTATCCCTGTCCCCTATACATATCTACCTCCATCAGCCCAGTATCCCTGTCCCCTATACATATCTACCTCCATCACCCCAGTATCCCTGTCTCCTTCCCCCTATACATATCTACCTCCATCACCCCAGTATCCCTGTCCCCTATACATATCTACCTCCATCACCCCAGTATCCCTGTCTCCTTCCCCCTATACATATCTACCTCCATCACCCCAGTATCCCTGTCTCCCTCCCCTATACATATCTACCTCCATCACTCCAGTATCCCTGTCTCCTTCCCCTATACATATCTACCTCCATCACCCCAGTATCCCTGTCTCCTTCCCCTATACATACCTACCTCCATCACCCCAGTATCCCATCCCTGTCTCCTTCCCCCTATACATATCTACCTCCATCACCCCAGTATCCCTGTCTCCTTCCCCCTATACATATTTACCTCCATCACTCCAGTATCCCTGTCTCCTTCCCCCTATACATATCTACCTCCATCACTCCAGTATCCCTGTCTCCTTCCCCCTATACATATCTACCTCCATCACCCCAGTATCCCTGTCCCCTATACATATCTACCTCCATCACCCCAGTATCCCTGTCTCCTTCCCCCTATACATATCTACCTCCATCACCCCAGTATCCCTGTCTCCCTCCCCCTATACATATCTACCTCCATCACTCCAGTATCCCTGTCTCCTTCCCCCTATACATATCTACCTCCATCACCCCAGTATCCCTGTCTCCTTCCCCCTATACATATCTACCTCCATCACCCCAGTATCCGTCTCCTTACCCCTATACATATCTACCTCCATCACCCCAGTATCCCTGTCCCTTCCCCTATACATATCTACCTCCATCACTCCAGTATCCCTGTCTCCTTCCCCTATACATATCTACCTCCATCACCCCAGTATCCCTGTCCCCTATACATATCTACCTCCATCACTCCAGTATCCCTGTCCCCTATAAATATCTACCTCCATCACCCCAGTATCCCTGTCCCCTATACATATCTACCTCCATCACTCCAGTATCCCTGTCCCCTATACATATCTACCTCCATCACCCCAGTATCCCTGTCCCCTATACATATCTACCTCCATCACCCCAGTATCCCTGTCTCCTTCCCCCTATACATATCTACCTCCATCACCCCAGTATCCCTGTCCCCTATACATATCTACCTCCATCACCCCAGTATCCCTGTCTCCTTCCCCCTATACATATCTACCTCCATCACCCCAGTATCCCTGTCTCCCTCCCCTATACATATCTACCTCCATCACTCCAGTATCCCTGTCTCCTTCCCCCTATACATATCTACCTCCATCACCCCAGTATCCCTGTCTCCTTCCCCCTATACATATCTACCTCCATCACTCCAGTATCCCTGTCTCCTTCCCCTATACATATCTACCTCCATCACCCCAGTATCCCTGTCTCCTTCCCCCTATACATATCTACCTCCATCACCCCAGTATCCTGTCTCCTTCCCCCTATACATATCTACCTCCATCACCCCAGTATCCCTGTCCCCTTCCCCTATACATATCTACCTCCATCACTCCAGTATCCCTGTCTCCTTCCCCCTATACATATCTACCTCCATCACCCCAGTATCCCTGTCCCCTATACATATCTACCTCCATCACTCCAGTATCCCTGTCCCCTATAAATATCTACCTCCATCACCCCAGGATCCCTGTCTCCTTCCCCTATACATATCTACCTCCATCACCCCAGGATCCCTGTCTCCTTCCCCTATACATATCTACCTCCATCACCCCAGTATCCCTGTCTCCTTCCCACTATACATATCTACCTCCATCACCCCAGTATCCCTGTCCCCTTCCCCCTATACATATCTACCTCCATCACTCCAGTATCCCTGTCTCCTTCCCCCTATACATATCTACCTCCATCACCCCAGTATCCCGGTCTCCTTCCCCTATACATATCTACCTCCATCACCCCAGTATCCTTGTCCCCTATACATATCTACCTCCATCACTCCAGTATCCCTGTCCCCTATACATATCTACCTCCATCACCCCAGGATCCCTGTCTCCTTCCCCTATACATATCTACCTCCATCACCCCAGTATCACTGTCTCCTTCCCCCTATACATATCTACCTCCATCACCCCAGTATCCCTGTCTCCTTCCCCCTATACATATCTACCTCCATCACCCCAGTATCCCTGTCTCCTTCCCCTATACATATCTACCTCCATCACTCCAGTATCCCTGTCTCCTTCCCCCTATACATATCTACCTCCATCACTCCAGTATCCCTGTCTCCTTCCCCCTATACATATCTACCTCCATCACCCCAGTATCCCTGTCTCCTTCCCCTATACATATCTACCTCCATCACCCCAGTATCCCTGTCTCCTTCCCCTATACATATCTACCTCCATCACCCCAGTATCCCTGTCTCCTTCCCCCTATACATATTTACCTCCATCACTCCAGTATCCCTGTCTCCTTCCCCCTATACATATCTACCTACATCACCCCAGTATCCCTGTCTCCTTCCCCCTATACATATCTACCTCCATCACCCCAGTATCCCTGTCCCCTTCCCCCTATACATATCTACCTCCATCACTCCAGTATCCCTGTCTCCTTCCCCCTATACATATCTACCTCCATCACCCCAGTATCCCGGTCTCCTTCCCCCTATACATATCTACCTCCATCACCCCAGTATCCCTGTCCCCTATACATATCTACCTCCATCACTCCAGTATCCCTGTCCCCTATACATATCTACCTCCATCACCCCAGGATCCCTGTCTCCTTCCCCCTATACATATCTACCTCCATCACCCCAGTATCACTGTCTCCTTCCCCTATACATATCTATCTCCATCACCCCAGTATCCCTGTCTCCTTCCCCTATACATATCTACCTCCATCACTCCAGTATCCCTGTCTCCTTCCCCTATACATATCTACCTCCATCACTCCAGTATCCCTGTCTCCTTCCCCTATACATATCTACCTCCATCACCCCAGTATCCCTGTATCCTTCCCCTATACATACCTACCTCCATCACCCCAGTATCCCATCCCTGTCTCCTTCCCCTATACATATCTACCTCCATCACCCCAGTATCCCTGTCTCCTTCCCCTATACATATTTACCTCCATCACTCCAGTATCCCTGTCTCCTTCCCCCTATACATATCTACCTCCATCACTCCAGTATCCCTGTCTCCTTCCCCCTATACATATCTACCTCCATCACTCCAGTATCCCTGTCCCCTATACATATCTACCTCCATCACTCCAGTATCCCTGTCTCCTTCCCCCTATACATATCTACCTCCATCACTCCAGTATCCCTGTCTCCTCCCCCTATACATATCTACCTCCATCACTCCAGTATCCCTGTCTCCTTCCCCCTATACATATCTACCTCCATCACCCCAGTATCCCTGTCTCCTTCCCCCTATACATATCTACCTCCATCACCCCAGTATCCGTCTCCTTACCCCTATACATATCTACCTCCATCACCCCAGTATCCCTGTCCCTTCCCCCCTATACATATCTACCTCCATCACTCCAGTATCCCTGTCTCCTTCCCCTATACATATCTACCTCCATCACCCCAGTATCCCTGTCCCCTATACATATCTACCTCCATCACTCCAGTATCCCTGTCCCCTATAAATATCTACCTCCATCACCCCAGTATCCCTGTCCCCTATACATATCTACCTCCATCACTCCAGTATCCCTGTCCCCTATACATATCTACCTCCATCACCCCAGTATCCCTGTCCCCTATACATATCTACCTCCATCACCCCAGTATCCCTGTCTCCTTCCCCCTATACATATCTACCTCCATCACCCCAGTATCCCTGTCCCCTATACATATCTACCTCCATCACCCCAGTATCCCTGTCTCCTTCCCCTATACATATCTACCTCCATCACCCCAGTATCCCTGTCTCCTCCCCCTATACATATCTACCTCCATCACTCCAGTATCCCTGTCTCCTTCCCTCTATACATATCTACCTCCATCACCCCAGTATCCCTGTCTCCTTCCCCTATACATATCTACCTCCATCACTCCAGTATCCCTGTCTCCTTCCCCTATACATATCTACCTCCATCACCCCAGTATCCCTGTCTCCTTCCCCCTATACATATCTACCTCCATCACCCCAGTATCCGTCTCCTTCCCCTATACATATCTACCTCCATCACCCCAGTATCCCTGTCCCCTTCCCCTATACATATCTACCTCCATCACTCCAGTATCCCTGTCTCCTTCCCCCTATACATATCTACCTCCATCACCCCAGTATCCCTGTCCCCTATACATATCTACCTCCATCACTCCAGTATCCCTGTCCCCTATAAATATCTACCTCCATCACCCCAGGATCCCTGTCTCCTTCCCCCTATACATATCTACCTCCATCACCCCAGGATCCCTGTCTCCTTCCCCCTATACATATCTACCTCCATCACCCCAGTATCCCTGTCTCCTTCCCACTATACATATCTACCTCCATCACCCCAGTATCCCTGTCCCCTTCCCCCTATACATATCTACCTCCATCACTCCAGTATCCCTGTCTCCTTCCCCCTATACATATCTACCTCCATCACCCCAGTATCCCTGTCTCCTTCCCCTATACATATCTACCTCCATCACCCCAGTATCCTTGTCCCCTATACATATCTACCTCCATCACTCCAGTATCCCTGTCCCCCTATACATATCTACCTCCATCACCCCAGGATCCCTGTCTCCTTCCCCCTATACATATCTACCTCCATCACCCCAGTATCACTGTCTCCTTCCCCCTATACATATCTACCTCCATCACCCCAGTATCCCTGTCTCCTTCCCCTATACATATCTACCTCCATCACCCCAGTATCCCTGTCTCCTTCCCCTATACATATCTACCTCCATCACTCCAGTATCCCTGTCTCCTTCCCCTATACATATCTACCTCCATCACTCCAGTATCCCTGTCTCCTTCCCCCTATACATATCTACCTCCATCACCCCAGTATCCCTGTCTCCTTCCCCCTATACATATCTACCTCCATCACCCCAGTATCCCTGTCTCCTTCCCCTATACATATCTACCTCCATCACCCCAGTATCCCTGTCTCCTTCCCCTATACATATTTACCTCCATCACTCCAGTATCCCTGTCTCCTTCCCCCTATACATATCTACCTACATCACCCCAGTATCCCTGTCTCCTTCCCCCTATACATATCTACCTCCATCACCCCAGTATCCCTGTCCCCTTCCCCCTATACATATCTACCTCCATCACTCCAGTATCCCTGTCTCCTTCCCCCTATACATATCTACCTCCATCACCCCAGTATCCCGGTCTCCTTCCCCTATACATATCTACCTCCATCACCCCAGTATCCCTGTCCCCTATACATATCTACCTCCATCACTCCAGTATCCCTGTCCCCTATACATATCTACCTCCATCACCCCAGGATCCCTGTCTCCTTCCCCTATACATATCTACCTCCATCACCCCAGTATCACTGTCTCCTTCCCCCTATACATATCTATCTCCATCACCCCAGTATCCCTGTCTCCTTCCCCCTATACATATCTACCTCCATCACCCAGTATCCCTGTCTCCTTCCCCTATACATATCTACCTCCATCACTCCAGTATCCCTGTCTCCTTCCCCCTATACATATCTACCTCCATCACCCCAGTATCCCTGTCTCCTTCCCCTATACATATCTACCTCCATCACCCCAGTATCCCTGTCTCCTTCCCCTATACATATCTACCTCCATCACCCCAGTATCCCTGTCTCCTTCCCTATACATATTTACCTCCATCACCCCAGTATCCCTGTCTCCTTCCCCCTATACATATCTACCTCCATCACTCCAGTATCCCTGTCTCCTTCCCCCTATACATATCTACCTCCATCACCCCAGTATCCCTGTCTCCTTCCCCCTATACATATCTACCTCCATCACTCCAGTATCCCTGTCTCCTTCCCCTATACATATCTACCTCCATCACTCCAGTATCCCTGTCTCCTTCCCCCTATACATATCTACCTCCATCACTCCAGTATCCCTGTCCCCTTCCCCTATACATATCTACCTCCATCACCCCAGTATCCCTGTCTCCTTCCCTATACATATCTACCTCCATCACCCCAGTATCCCTGTCTCCTTCCCCCTATACATATCTACCTCCATCACCCCAGTATCCCATCCCTGTCTCCTTCCCCCTATACATATCTACCTCCATCACTCCAGTATCCCTGTCCCCTTCCCCGTATACATATCTACCTCCATCACCCCAGTATCCCTGTCTCCTTCCCCCTATACATATCTACCTCCATCACCCCAGTATCCCTGTCTCCTTCTCCCTATACATATCTACCTCCATCACTCCAATATCCCTGTCCTCTTCCCCTATACATATCTACCTCCATCTCCCCAGTATCCCTGTCACCTTCCCCCTATACATATATACCTCATCACCCCAGTATCCCTGTCCCCTCCCCCTATACATATCTAGCTCCATCACTCCAGTATCCCTGTCCTCTTACCCCTATACATATCTACCTCCATCACCCCAGTATCCCTGTCTCCTTCTCCCTATACATATCTACCTCCATCACTCCTATATCCCTGTCCTCTTCCCCTATACATATCTACCTCCATCTCCCCAGTATCCCTGTCACCTTCCCCTATACATATATACCTCATCACCCCAGTATCCCTGTCCCCTCCCCCTATACATATCTACATCCATCACTCCAGTATCCCTGTCTCCTTCCCCTATACATATCTACCTCCATCACTCCAGTATCCCTGTCTCCTTCCCCCTATACATATCTATCTCCATCACCCCAGTATCCTGTCTCCTTCCCCCTATACATATCTACCTCCATCACCCCAGTAGCCCTGTCTCCTTCCCCCTATACATATCTACCTCCATCACCCCAGTATCCCTGTCCCCTATACATATCTACCTCCATCACCCCAGTATCCCTGTCCCCTATACATATCTACCTCCATCACCCCAGTATCCCTGTCTCCTTCCCCCTATACATATCTACCTCCATCACCCCAGTATCCCTGTCCCCTATACATATCTACCTCCATCACCCCAGTATCCCTGTCCCCTATACATATCTACCTCCATCACCCCAGTATCCCTGTCTCCTTCCCCCTATACATATCTACCTCCATCACTCCCAGTATCCCTGTCCCCTATACATATCTACCTCCATCAGCCCAGTATCCCTGTCCCCTATACATATCTACCTCCATCACCCCAGTATCCCTGTCTCCTTCCCCTATACATATCTACCTCCATCACCCCAGTATCCCTGTCCCCTATACATATCTACCTCCATCACCCCAGTATCCCTGTCTCCTTCCCCCTATACATATCTACCTCCATCACCCCAGTATCCCTGTCTCCCTCCCCCTATACATATCTACCTCCATCACTCCAGTATCCCTGTCTCCTTCCCCCTATACATATCTACCTCCATCACCCCAGTATCCCTGTCTCCTTCCCCCTATACATACCTACCTCCATCACCCCAGTATCCCATCCCTGTCTCCTTCCCCCTATACATATCTACCTCCATCACCCCAGTATCCCTGTCTCCTTCCCCCTATACATATTTACCTCCATCACTCCAGTATCCCTGTCTCCTTCCCCCTATACATATCTACCTCCATCACTCCAGTATCCCTGTCTCCTTCCCCCTATACATATCTACCTCCATCACCCCAGTATCCCTGTCCCCTATACATATCTACCTCCATCACCCCAGTATCCCTGTCTCCTTCCCCCTATACATATCTACCTCCATCACCCCAGTATCCCTGTCTCCCTCCCCTATACATATCTACCTCCATCACTCCAGTATCCCTGTCTCCTTCCCCTATACATATCTACCTCCATCACCCCAGTATCCCTGTCTCCTTCCCCTATACATATCTACCTCCATCACCCCAGTATCCGTCTCCTTACCCCTATACATATCTACCTCCATCACCCCAGTATCCCTGTCCCCTTCCCCCTATACATATCTACCTCCATCACTCCAGTATCCCTGTCTCCTTCCCCCTATACATATCTACCTCCATCACCCCAGTATCCCTGTCCCCTATACATATCTACCTCCATCACTCCAGTATCCCTGTCCCCTATAAATATCTACCTCCATCACCCCAGTATCCCTGTCCCCTATACATATCTACCTCCATCACTCCAGTATCCCTGTCCCCTATACATATCTACCTCCATCACCCCAGTATCCCTGTCCCCTATACATATCTACCTCCATCACCCCAGTATCCCTGTCTCCTTCCCCCTATACATATCTACCTCCATCACCCCAGTATCCCTGTCCCCTATACATATCTACCTCCATCACCCCAGTATCCCTGTCTCCTTCCCCCTATACATATCTACCTCCATCACCCCAGTATCCCTGTCTCCCTCCCCCTATACATATCTACCTCCATCACTCCAGTATCCCTGTCTCCTTCCCCTATACATATCTACCTCCATCACCCCAGTATCCCTGTCTCCTTCCCCTATACATATCTACCTCCATCACTCCAGTATCCCTGTCTCCTTCCCCCTATACATATCTACCTCCATCACCCCAGTATCCCTGTCTCCTTCCCCCTATACATATCTACCTCCATCACCCCAGTATCCGTCTCCCTTACCCCTATACATATCTACCTCCATCACCCCAGTATCCCTGTCCCCTTCCCCTATACATATCTACCTCCATCACTCCAGTATCCCTGTCTCCTTCCCCCTATACATATCTACCTCCATCACCCCAGTATCCCTGTCCCCTATACATATCTACCTCCATCACTCCAGTATCCCTGTCCCCTATAAATATCTACCTCCATCACCCCAGGATCCCTGTCTCCTTCCCCCTATACATATCTACCTCCATCACCCCAGGATCCCTGTCTCCTTCCCCCTATACATATCTACCTCCATCACCCCAGTATCCCTGTCTCCTTCCCACTATACATATCTACCTCCATCACCCCAGTATCCCTGTCCCCTTCCCCCTATACATATCTACCTCCATCACTCCAGTATCCCTGTCTCCTTCCCCTATACATATCTACCTCCATCACCCCAGTATCCCGGTCTCCTCCCCCTATACATATCTACCTCCATCACCCCAGTATCCTTGTCCCCTATACATATCTACCTCCATCACTCCAGTATCCCTGTCCCCTATACATATCTACCTCCATCACCCCAGGATCCCTGTCTCCTTCCCCTATACATATCTACCTCCATCACCCCAGTATCACTGTCTCCTTCCCCCTATACATATCTACCTCCATCACCCCAGTATCCCTGTCTCCTTCCCCCTATACATATCTACCTCCATCACCCCAGTATCCCTGTCTCCTTCCCCCTATACATATCTACCTCCATCACTCCAGTATCCCTGTCTCCTTCCCCCTATACATATCTACCTCCATCACTCCAGTATCCCTGTCTCCTTCCCCTATACATATCTACCTCCATCACCCCAGTATCCCTGTCTCCTTCCCCCTATACATATCTACCTCCATCACCCCAGTATCCCTGTCTCCTTCCCCTATACATATCTACCTCCATCACCCCAGTATCCCTGTCTCCTTCCCCCTATACATATTTACCTCCATCACTCCAGTATCCCTGTCTCCTTCCCCCTATACATATCTACCTACATCACCCCAGTATCCCTGTCTCCTTCCCCCTATACATATCTACCTCCATCACCCCAGTATCCCTGTCCCCTTCCCCCTATACATATCTACCTCCATCACTCCAGTATCCCTGTCTCCTTCCCCCTATACATATCTACCTCCATCACCCCAGTATCCCGGTCTCCTTCCCCTATACATATCTACCTCCATCACCCCAGTATCCCTGTCCCCTATACATATCTACCTCCATCACTCCAGTATCCCTGTCCCCTATACATATCTACCTCCATCACCCCAGGATCCCTGTCTCCTTCCCCTATACATATCTACCTCCATCACCCCAGTATCACTGTCTCCTTCCCCCTATACATATCTATCTCCATCACCCCAGTATCCCTGTCTCCTTCCCCCTATACATATCTACCTCCATCACTCCAGTATCCCTGTCTCCTTCCCCTATACATATCTACCTCCATCACTCCAGTATCCCTGTCTCCTTCCCCTATACATATCTACCTCCATCACCCCAGTATCCCTGTCTCCTTCCCCTATACATATCTACCTCCATCACCCCAGTATCCCTGTCTCCTTCCCCTATACATATCTACCTCCATCACCCCAGTATCCCTGTCTCCTTCCCCCTATACATATTTACCTCCATCACCCCAGTATCCCTGTCTCCTTCCCCCTATACATATCTACCTCCATCACTCCAGTATCCCTGTCTCCTTCCCCCTATACATATCTACCTCCATCACCCCAGTATCCCTGTCTCCTTCCCCCTATACATATCTACCTCCATCACTCCAGTATCCCTGTCTCCTTCCCCCTATACATATCTACCTCCATCACTCCAGTATCCCTGTCTCCTTCCCCTATACATATCTACCTCCATCACTCCAGTATCCCTGTCCCCTTCCCCCTATACATATCTACCTCCATCACTCCAGTATCCCTGTCTCCTTCCCCCTATACATATCTACCTCCATCACCCAGTACCCTGTCTCCTTCCCCCTATACATATCTACCTCCATCACCCCAGTATCCCTGTCTCCTTCCCCCTATACATATCTACCTCCATCACTCCAGTATCCCTGTCTCCTTCCCCTATACATATCTACCTCCATCACCCCAGTATCCCTGTCTCCTTCCCCTATACATATCTACCTCCATCACTCCAGTATCCCTGTCTCCTTCCCCCTATACATATCTACCTCCATCACTCCAGTATCCCTGTCTCCTTCCCCTATACATATCTACCTCCATCACTCCAGTATCCCTGTCTCCTTCCCCTATACATATCTACCTCCATCACCCCAGTATCCCTGTCCCCTATACATATCTACCTCCATCACCCCAGTATCCCTGTCTCCTTCCCCCTATACATATCTACCTCCATCACCCCAGTATCCCTGTCCCCTATACATATCTACCTCCATCACCCCAGTATCCTGTCTCCTTCCCCTATACATATCTACCTCCATCACCCCAGTATCCCTGTCCCCTATACATATCTACCTCCATCACCCCAGTATCCCTGTCCCCTATACATATCTACCTCCATCACCCCAGTATCCCTGTCTCCTTCCCCTATACATATCTACCTCCATCACCCCAGTATCCCTGTCCCCTATACATATCTACCTCCATCACCCCAGTATCCCTGTCTCCTTCCCCTATACATATCTACCTCCATCACCCCAGTATCCCTGTCTCCTCCCCTATACATATCTACCTCCATCACTCCAGTATCCCTGTCTCCTTCCCCCTATACATATCGACCTCCATCACCCCAGTATCCCTGTCTCCTTAATCCCTATACATATCTACCTCCATCACCCCAGTATCCCTGTCTCCTTCCCCCTATACATATCTACCTCCATCACCCCAGTATCCCTGTCTCCTTCCCCTATACATATCTACCTCCATCACTCCAGTATCCCTGTCTCCTTCCCCCTATACATATCTACCTCCATCACCCCAGTATCCCTGTCCCCTATACATATCTACCTCCATCACTCCAGTATCCTTGTCCCCTATACATATCTACCTCCATCACCCCAGGATCCCTGTCTCCTTCCCCCTATACATATCTACCTCCATCACCCCAGTATCCCTGTCTCCTTCCCCTATACATATCTACCTACATCACCCCAGTATCCCTGTCTCCTTCACACTATACATATCTACCTCCATCACCCCAGTATCCCTGTCCCCTTCCCCCTATACATATCTACCTCCATCACTCCAGTATCCCTGTCTCCTTCCCCCTATACATATCTACCTCCATCACCCCAGTATCCCGGTCTCCTTCCCCCTATACATATCTACCTCCATCACCCCAGTATCCCTGTCCCCTATACATATCTACCTCCATCACTCCAGTATCCCTGTCCCCTATACATATCTACCTCCATCACCCCAGGATCCCTGTCTCCTTCCCCTATACATATCTACCTCCATCACCCCAGTATCACTGTCTCCTTCCCCTATACATATCTACCTCCATCACCCCAGTATCCCTGTCTCCTTCCCACTATACATATCTACCTCCATCACTCCAGTATCCCTGTCCCCTATACATATCTACCTCCATCACCCCAGTATCCCTGTCTCCTTCCCCCTATACATATCTACCTCCATCACTCCAGTATCCCTGTCTCCTTCCCCCTATACATATCTACCTCCATCACCCCAGTATCCCTGTCCCCTATACATATCTACCTCCATCACTCCAGTATCCTTGTCCCCTATACATATCTACCTCCATCACCCCAGGATCCCTGTCTCCTTCCCCCTATACATATCTACCTCCATCACCCCAGTATCCCTGTCTCCTTCCCCCTATACATATCTACCTACATCACCCCAGTATCCCTGTCTCCTTCCCACTATACATATCTACCTCCATCACCCCAGTATCCCTGTCCCCTTCCCCCTATACATATCTACCTCCATCACTCCAGTATCCCTGTCTCCTTCCCCCTATACATATCTACCTCCATCACCCCAGTATCCCTGTCTCCTTCCCCTATACATATCTACCTCCATCACCCCAGTATCCCTGTCCCCTATACATATCTACCTCCATCACTCCAGTATCCCTGTCCCCTATACATATCTACCTCCATCACCCCAGGATCCCTGTCTCCTTCCCCCTATACATATCTACCTCCATCACCCCAGTATCACTGTCTCCTTCCCCCTATACATATCTACCTCCATCACCCCAGTATCCCTGTCTCCTTCCCACTATACATATCTACCTCCATCACTCCAGTATCCCTGTCCCCTATACATATCTACCTCCATCACCCCAGGATCCCTGGCTCCTTCCCCCTATACATATCTACCTCCATCACCCCAGTATCCCTGTCTCCTTCCCCCTATACATATTTACCTCCATCACTCCAGTATCCCTGTCTCCTTCCCCCTATACATATCTACCTCCATCACCCCAGTATCCCTGTCTCCTTCCCCTATACATATCTACCTCCATCACCCCAGTATCCCTGTATCCTTCCCCCTATACATATCTACCTCCATCACCCCAGTATCCCATCCCTGTCTCCTTCCCCCTATACATATCTACCTCCATCACCCTAGTATCCCTGTCTCCTTCCCCCTATACATATTTATCTCCATCACTCCAGTATCCCTGTCTCCTTCCCCCTATACATATCTACCTCCATCACTCCAGTATCCCTGTCTCCTTCCCCCTATACATATCTACCTCCATCACCCCAGTATCCCTGTCCCCTATACATATCTACCTCCATCACCCCATTATCCCTGTCTCCTTCCCCCTATACATATCTACCTCCATGACCCCAGTATCCCTGTCTCCCTCCCCCTATACATATCTACCTCCATCACTCCAGTATCCCTGTCTCCTTCCCCCTATACATATCGACCACCATCACCCCAGTATCCCTGTCTCCTTCCCCCTATACATATCTACCTCCATCACCCCAGTATCCCTGTCTCCTTCCCCCTATACATATCTACCTCCATCACCACAGTATCCCGGTCTCCTTCCCCCTATACATATCTACCTCCATCACCCCAGTATCCCTGTCCCCTATACATATCTACCTCCATCACTCCAGTATCCCTGTCCCCTATACATATCTACCTCCATCACCCCCGGATCCCTGTCTCCTTCCCCTATACATATCTACCTCCATCACCCCAGTATCACTGTCTCCTTCCCCTATACATATCTACCTCCATCACCCCAGTATCCCTGTCTCCTCCCCACTTACAATATCTACCTCCATCACTCCAGTATCCCTGTCCCCTATACATATCTACCTCCATCACCCCAGGATCCCTGTCTCCTTCCCCCTATACATATCTACCTCCATCACCCCAGTATCCCTGTCTCCTTCCCCCTATACATATTTACCTCCATCACTCCAGTATCCCTGTCTCCTTCCCCCTATACATATCTACCTCCATCACCCCAGTATCCCTGTCTCCTTCCCCCTATACATATCTACCTCCATCACCCCAGTATCCCTGTCTCCTTCCCCTATACATATCTACCTCCATCACCCCAGTATCCCATCCCTGTCTCCTTCCCCCTATACATATCTACCTCCATCACCCCAGTATCCCTGTCTCCTTCCCCTATACATATTTATCTCCATCACTCCAGTATCCCTGTCTCCTTCCCCCTATACATATCTACCTCCATCACTCCAGTATCCCTGTCTCCTTCCCCTATACATATCTACCTCCATCACCCCAGTATCCCTGTCCCCTATACATATCTACCTCCATCACCCCATTATCCCTGTCTCCTTCCCCCTATACATATCTACCTCCATCACCCCAGTATCCCTGTCTCCCTCCCCTATACATATCTACCTCCATCACTCCAGTATCCCTGTCTCCTTCCCCTATACATATCGACCACCATCACCCCAGTATCCCTGTCTCCTTCCCCCTATACATATCTACCTCCATCACCCCAGTATCCCTGTCTCCTTCCCCTATACATATCTACCTCCATCACCCCAGTATCCCTGTCCCCTATACATATCTACCTCCATCACTCCAGTATCCCTGTCCCCTATAAATATCTACCTCCATCACCCCAGGATCCCTGTCTCCTTCCCCTATACATATCTACCTCCATCACCCCAGTATCCCTGTCTCCTTCCCCTATACATATCTACCTCCATCACCCCAGTATCCCTGTCTCCTTCCCACTATACATATCTACCTCCATCACCCCAGTATCCCTGTCCCTTCCCCCTATACATATCTACATCCATCACTCCAGTATCCCTGTCTCCTTCCCCCTATACATATCTACCTCCATCACCCCAGTATCCTGTCTCCTTCCCCCTATACATATCTACCTCCATCACCCCAGTATCCCTGTCCCCTATACATATCTACCTCCATCACTCCAGTATCCCTGTCCCCTATACATATCTACCTCCATCACCCCCGGATCCCTGTCTCCTTCCCCTATACATATCTACCTCCATCACCCCAGTATCACTGTCTCCTTCCCCCCTATACATATCTACCTCCATCACCCCAGTATCCCTGTCTCCTTCCCACTATACATATCTACCTCCATCACTCCAGTATCCTTGTCCCCTATACATATCTACCTCCATCACCCCAGGATCCCTGTCTCCTTCCCCCTATACATATCTACCTCCATCACCCCAGTATAACTGTCTCCTTCCCCCTATACATATCTACCTCCATCACCCCAGTATCCCTGTCTCCTTCCCCCTATACATATCTACCTCCATCACCCCAGTATCCCTGTCTCCTTCCCCCTATACATATCTACCTCCATCACTCCAGTATCCCTGTCTCCTTCCCCCTATACATATCTACCTCCATCACTCCAGTATCCCTGTCTCCTTCCCCCTATACATATCTACCTCCATCACCCCAGTATCCCTGTCTCCTTCACCCTATACATATCTACCTCCATCACCCCAGTATCCCTGTCTCCTTCCCCCTATACATATCTACCTCCATCACCCCAGTATCCCTGTCTCCTTCCCCCTATACATATTTACCTCCATCACTCCAGTATCCCTGTCTCCTTCCCCTATACATATCTACATCCATCACCCCAGTATCCCTGTCTCCTTCCCCTATACATATCTACCTCCATCACCCCAGTATCCCTGTCCCCTTCCCCTATACATATCTACCTCCATCACTCCAGTATCCCTGTCTCCTTCCCCTATACATATCTACCTCCATCACCCCAGTATCCCGGTCTCCTTCCCCCTATACATATCTACCTCCATCACCCCAGTATCCCTGTCCCCTATACATATCTACCTCCATCACTCCAGTATCCCTGTCCCCTATACATATCTACCTCCATCACCCCAGGATCCCTGTCTCCTTCCCCCTATACATATCTATCTCCATCACCCCAGTATCCCTGTCTCCTTCCCCTATACATATCTACCTCCATCACTCCAGTATCCCTGTCTCCTTCCCCCTATACATATCTACCTCCATCACCCCAGTATCCCTGTCTCCTTCCCCCTATACATATCTACCTCCATCACCCCAGTATCCCTGTCTCCTTCCCCCTATACATATCTACCTCCATCACTCCAGTATCCCTGTCTCCTTCCCCCTATACATATCTACCTCCATCACTCCAGTATCCCTGTCTCCTTCCCCCTATACATATCTACCTCCATCACCCCAGTATCCCTGTCTCCTTCCCCCTATACATATCTACCTCCATCACCCCAGTATCCCTGTCTCCTTCCCCTATACATATTTACCTCCATCACTCCAGTATCCCTGTCTCCTTCCCCCCTATACATATCTACCTCCATCACCCCAGTATCCCTGTCTCCTTCCCACTATACATATCTACCTCCATCACCCCAGTATCCCTGTCCCTTCCCCCTATACATATCTACCTCCATCACTCCAGTATCCCTGTCTCCTTCCCCCTATACATATCTACCTCCATCACCCCAGTATCCGGTCTCCTTCCCCCTATACATATCTACCTCCATCACCCCAGTATCCCTGTCCCCTATACATATCTACCTCCATCACTCCAGTATCCCTGTCCCCTATACATATCTACCTCCATCACCCCAGGATCCCTGTCTCCTTCCCCCTATACATATCTACCTCCATCACCCCAGTATCACTGTCTCCTTCCCCCTATACATATCTATCTCCATCACCCCAGTATCCCTGTCTCCTTCCCCCTATACATATCTACCTCCATCACTCCAGTATCCCTGTCTCCTTCCCCCTATACATATCTACCTCCATCACTCCAGTATCCCTGTCTCCTTCCCCCTATACATATCTACCTCCATCACCCCAGTATCCCTGTCTCCTTCCCCTATACATATCTACCTCCATCACCCCAGTATCCCTGTCTCCTTCCCCTATACATATTTACCTCCATCACCCCAGTATCCCTGTCTCCTTCCCCTATACATATCTACCTCCATCACTCCAGTATCCCTGTCTCCTTCCCCTATACATATCTATCTCCATCACCCCAGTATCCCTGTCTCCTTCCCCCTATACATATCTACACCTCCATCACTCCAGTATCCCTGTCTCCTTCCCCTATACATATCTACCTCCATCACTCCAGTATCCCTGTCTCCTTCCCCCTATACATATCTACCTCCATCACTCCAGTATCCCTGTCCCCTTCCCCTATACATATCTACCTCCATCACTCCAGTATCCCTGTCTCCTTCCCCCTATACATATCTACCTCCATCACTCCAGTATCCCTGTCTCCTTCCCCCTATACATATCTACCTCCATCACCCCAGTATCCCTGTCTCCTTCCCCCTATACATATCTACCTCCATCACTCCAGTATCCCCGTCTCCTTCCCCCTATACATATCTACCTCCATCACCCCAGTATCCCTGTCTCCTTCCCCCTATACATATCTACCTCCATCACTCCAGTATCCCTGTCTCCTTCCCCCTATACATATCTACCTCCATCACTCCAGTATCCCTGTCTCCTTCCCCCTATACATATCTACCTCCATCACTCCAGTATCCCTGTCTCCTTCCCCCTATACATATCTACCTCCATCACCCCAGTATCCCTGTCTCCTTCCCCCTATACATATCTACCTCCATCACCCCAGTATCCCTGTCCCCTATACATATCTACCTCCATCACCCCAGTATCCCTGTCTCCTTCCCCCTATACATATCTACCTCCATCACCCCAGTATCCCTGTCCCTATACATATCTACCTCCATCACTCCAGTATCCTTGTCCCCTATACATATCTACCTCCATCACCCCCGGATCCCTGTCTCCTTTCCCCCTATACATATCTACCTCCATCACCCCAGTATCCCTGTCTCCTTCCCCCTATACATATCTACCTCCATCACCCCAGTATCCCTGTCTCCTTCCCACTATACATATCTACCTCCATCACCCCAGTATCCCTGTCCCCTTCCCCTATACATATCTACCTCCATCACTCCAGTATCCCTGTCTCCTTCCCCCTATACATATCTACCTCCATCACCCCAGTATCCCGGTCTCCTTCCCCCTATACATATCTACCTCCATCACCCCAGTATCCCTGTCCCCTATACATATCTACCTCCATCACTCCAGTATCCCTGTCCCCTATACATATCTACCTCCATCACCCCCGGATCCCTGTCTCCTTCCCCTATACATATCTACCTCCATCACCCCAGTATCACTGTCTCCTTCCCCCTATACATATCTACCTCCATCACCCCAGTATCCCTGTCTCCTTCCCACTATACATATCTACCTCCATCACTCCAGTATCCCTGTCCCCTATACATATCTACCTCCATCACCCCAGGATCCCTGTCTCCTTCCCCCTATACATATCTACCTCCATCACCCCAGTATCCCTGTCTCCTTCCCCCTATACATATCTACCTCCATCACCCCAGTATCCCTGTCTCCTTCCCCCTATACATATCTACCTCCATCACCCCAGTATCCCTGTCTCCTTCCCCCTATACATATCTACCTCCATCACCCCAGTATCCCATCCTGTCTCCTTCCCCCTATACATATCTACCTCCATCACCCCAGTATCCCTGTCTCCTTCCCCCTATACATATTTACCTCCATCACTCCAGTATCCCTGTCTCCTTCCCCCTATACATATCTACCTCCATCACTCCAGTATCCCTGTCTCCTTCCCCTATACATATCTACCTCCATCACCCCAGTATCCCTGTCCCCTATACATATCTACCTCCATCACCCCAGTATCCCTGTCTCCTTCCCCTATACATATCTACCTCCATCACCCCAGTATCCCTGTCTCCCTCCCCTATACATATCTACCTCCATCACTCCAGTATCCCTGTCTCCTTCCCCCTATACATATCGACCTCCATCACCCCAGTATCCCTGTCTCCTTCCCCTATACATATCTACCTCCATCACCCCAGTATCCCTGTCTCCTTCCCTATACATATCTACCTCCATCACCCCAGTATCCCTGTCTCCTTCTCCCTATACATATCTACCTCCATCACTCCAGTATCCCTGTCTCCTTCCCCCTATACATATCTACCTCCATCACCCCAGTATCCCTGTCTCCTTCCCCCTATACATATCTACCTCCATCACCCCAGTATCCGTCTCCTTACCCCTATACATATCTACCTCCATCACCCCAGTATCCCTGTCCCCTATACATATCTACCTCCATCACTCCAGTATCCCTGTCTCCTTCCCCCTATACATATCTACCTCCATCACCCCAGTATCCCGGTCTCCTTCCCCCTATACATATCTACCTCCATCACCCCAGTATCCCTGTCCCCTATACATATCTACCTCCATCACTCCAGTATCCCTGTCCCCTATAAATATCTACCTCCATCACCCCAGGATCCCTGTCTCCTTCCCCCTATACATATCTACCTCCATCACCCCAGTATCCCTGTCTCCTTCCCCATATGCATGTCTACCTCCATCACCCCAGTATCCCTGTCTCCTTCCCACTATACATATCTACCTCCATCACCCCAGTATCCCTGTCCCCTTCCCCTATACATATCTACCTCCATCACTCCAGTATCCCTGTCTCCTTCCCCTATACATATCTACCTCCATCACCCCAGTATCCCGGTCTCCTTCCCCTATACATATCTACCTCCATCACCCCAGTATCCCTGTCCCCTATACATATCTACCTCCATCACTCCAGTATCCCTGTCCCCTATACATATCTACCTCCATCACCCCAGGATCCCTGTCTCCTTCCCCCTATACATATCTACCTCCATCACCCCAGTATCACTGTCTCCTTCCCCCTATACATATCTACCTCCATCACCCCAGTATCCCTGTCTCCTTCCCACTATACATATCTACCTCCATCACTCCAGTATCCCTGTCCCCTATACATATCTACCTCCATCACCCCAGGATCCCTGTCTCCTTCCCCCTATACATATCTACCTCCAACACCCCAGTATAACTGTCTCCTTCCCCTATACATATCTACCTCCATCACCCCAGTATCCCTGTCTCCTTCCCCCTATACATATCTACCTCCATCACCCCAGTATCCCTGTCTCCTTCCCCCTATACATATCTACCTCCATCACTCCAGTATCCCTGTCTCCTTCCCCTATACATATCTACGTCCATCACTCCAGTATCCCTGTCTCCTTCCCCCTATACATATCTACCTCCATCACCCAGTATCCCTGTCTCCTTCCCCCTATACATATCTACCTCCATCACCCCAGTATCCCTGTCTCCTTCCCCTATACATATCTACCTCCATCACCCCAGTATCCCTGTCTCCTTCCCCCTATACATATCTACCTCCATCACTCCAGTATCCCTGTCTCCTTCCCCCTATACATATCTACCTCCATCACTCCAGTATCCCTGTCTCCTTCCCCCTATACATATCTACCTCCATCACTCCAGTATCCCTGTCCCCTTCCCCCTATACATATCTACCTCCATCACTCCAGTATCCCTGTCTCCTTCCCCCTATACATATCTACCTCCATCACTCCAGTATCCCTGTCTCCTTCCCCCTATACATATCTACCTCCATCACCCCAGTATCCCTGTCTCCTTCCCCTATACATATCTACCTCCATCACTCCAGTATCCCCCGTCTCCTTCCCCCTATACATATCTACCTCCATCACCCCAGTATCCCTGTCTCCTTCCCCCTATACATATCTACCTCCATCACTCCAGTATCCCTGTCTCCTTCCCCTATACATATCTACCTCCATCACTCCAGTATCCCTGTCTCCTTCCCCCTATACATATCTACCTCCATCACTCCAGTATCCCTGTCTCCTTCCCCTATACATATCTACCTCCATCACCCCAGTATCCCTGTCTCCTTCCCCCTATACATATCTACCTCCATCACCCCAGTATCCCTGTCCCCTATACATATCTACCTCCATCACCCCAGTATCCCTGTCTCCTTCCCCTATACATATCTACCTCCATCACCCCAGTATCCCTGTCCCCTATACATATCTACCTCCATCACCCCAGTATCCCTGTCTCCTTCCCCCTATACATATCTACCTCCATCACCCCCAGTATCCCTGTCCCCTATACATATCTACCTCCATCACCCCAGTATCCCTGTCTCCTTCCCCTATACATATCTACCTCCATCACCCCAGGATCCCTGTCCCCTATACATATCTACCTCCATCACCCCAGTATCCCTGTCTCCTTCCCCTATACATATCTACCTCCATCACCCCAGGATCCCTGTCTCCTTCCCCCTATACATATCTACCTCCATCACCCCAGTATCCCTGTCTCCTTCCCCTATACATATCTACCTCCATCACCCCAGTATCCCTGTCTCCTTCCCACTATACATATCTACCTCCATCACCCCAGTATCCCTGTCCCTTCCCCCTATACATATCTACCTCCATCACTCCAGTATCCCTGTCTCCTTCCCCCTATACATATCTACCTCCATCACCCCAGTATCCCGGTCTCCTTCCCCCTATACATATCTACCTCCATCACCCCAGTATCCCTGTCCCCTATACATATCTACCTCCATCACTCCAGTATCCCTGTCCCCTATACATATCTACCTCCATCACCCCAGGATCCCTGTCTCCTTCCCCCTATACATATCTACCTCCATCACCCCAGTATCACTGTCTCCTTCCCCCTATACATATCTACCTCCATCACCCCAGTATCCCTGTCTCCTTCCCCCTATACATATCTACCTCCATCACCCCAGTATCCCTGTCTCCTTCCCCTATACATATCTACCTCCATCACTCCAGTATCCCTGTCTCCTTCCCCCTATACATATCTACGTCCATCACTCCAGTATCCCTGTCTCCTTCCCCCTATACATATCTACCTCCATCACCCAGTATCCCTGTCTCCTTCCCCCTATACATATCTACCTCCATCACCCCAGTATCCCTGTCTCCTTCCCCTATACATATCTACCTCCATCACCCCAGTATCCCTGTCTCCTTCCCCTATACATATCTACCTCCATCACTCCAGTATCCCTGTCTCCTTCCCCTATACATATCTACCTCCATCACTCCAGTATCCCTGTCTCCTTCCCCTATACATATCTACCTCCATCACTCCAGTATCCCTGTCCCTTCCCCTATACATATCTACCTCCATCACTCCAGTATCCCTGTCTCCTTCCCCTATACATATCTACCTCCATCACTCCAGTATCCCTGTCTCCTTCCCCCTATACATATCTACCTCCATCACCCCAGTATCCCTGTCTCCTTCCCCCTATACATATCTACCTCCATCACTCCAGTATCCCCGTCTCCTTCCCCCTATACATATCTACCTCCATCACCCCAGTATCCCTGTCTCCTTCCCCTATACATATCTACCTCCATCACTCCAGTATCCCTGTCTCCTTCCCCCTATACATATCTACCTCCATCACTCCAGTATCCCTGTCTCCTTCCCCTATACATATCTACCTCCATCACTCCAGTATCCCTGTCTCCTTCCCCTATACATATCTACCTCCATCACCCCAGTATCCCTGTCTCCTTCCCCCTATACATATCTACCTCCATCACCCCAGTATCCCTGTCCCCTATACATATCTACCTCCATCACCCCAGTATCCCTGTCTCCTTCCCCCTATACATATCTACCTCCATCACCCCAGTATCCCTGTCCCCTATACATATCTACCTCCATCACCCCAGTATCCCTGTCTCCTTCCCCTATACATATCTACCTCCATCACCCCAGTATCCCTGTCCCCTATACATATCTACCTCCATCACCCCAGTATCCCTGTCTCCTTCCCCCTATACATATCTACCTCCATCACCCCAGGATCCCTGTCCCCTATACATATCTACCTCCATCACCCCAGTATCCCTGTCTCCTTCCCCTATACATATCTACCTCCATCACCCCAGGATCCCTGTCTCCTTCCCCTATACATATCTACCTCCATCACCCCAGTATCCCTGTCTCCTTCCCCCTATACATATCTACCTCCATCACCCCAGTATCCCTGTCTCCTTCCCACTATACATATCTACCTCCATCACCCCAGTATCCCTGTCCCCTTCCCCCTATACATATCTACCTCCATCACTCCAGTATCCCTGTCTCCTTCCCCTATACATATCTACCTCCATCACCCCAGTATCCCGGTCTCCTTCCCCCTATACATATCTACCTCCATCACCCCAGTATCCCTGTCCCCTATACATATCTACCTCCATCACTCCAGTATCCCTGTCCCCTATACATATCTACCTCCATCACCCCAGGATCCCTGTCTCCTTCCCCCTATACATATCTACCTCCATCACCCCAGTATCACTGTCTCCTTCCCCCTATACATATCTACCTCCATCACCCCAGTATCCCTGTCTCCTTCCCACTATACATATCTACCTCCATCACTCCAGTATCCCTGTCCCCTATACATATCTACCTCCATTACCCCAGGATCCCTGTCTCCTTCCCCCTATACATATCTACCTCCATCACCCCAGTATCCCTGTCTCCTTCCCCCTATACATATCTACCTCCATCACTCCAGTATCCCTGTCTCCTTCCCCCTATACATATCTACCTCCATCACCCCACTATCCCTGTCTCCTCCCCCCTATACATATCTACCTCCATCACCCCAGTATCCGTCTCCTTACCCCTATACATATCTACCTCCATCACCCCAGTATCCCTGTCCCCTTCCCCTATACATATCTACCTCCATCACTCCAGTATCCCTGTCTCCTTCCCCCTATACATATCTACCTCCATCACCCCAGTATCCGGTCTCCTTCCCCTATACATATCTACCTCCATCACCCCAGTATCCCTGTCCCCTATACATATCTACCTCCATCACTCCAGTATCCCTGTCCCCTATAAATATCTACCTCCATCACCCCAGGATCCCTGTCTCCTTCCCCTATACATATCTACCTCCATCACCCCAGTATCCCTGTCTCCTTCCCCTATACATATCTACCTCCATCACCCCAGTATCCCTGTCTCCTTCCCACTATACATATCTACCTCCATCACCCCAGTATCCCTGTCCCCTTCCCCTATACATATCTACCTCCATCACTCCAGTATCCCTGTCTCCTTCCCCTATACATATCTACCTCCATCACCCCAGTATCCCGGTCTCCTTCCCCCTATACATATCTACCTCCATCACCCCAGTATCCCTGTCCCCTATACATATCTACCTCCATCACTCCAGTATCCCTGTCCCCTATACATATCTACCTCCATCACCCCAGGATCCCTGTCTCCTTCCCCCTATACATATCTACCTCCATCACCCCAGTATCACTGTCTCCTTCCCCCTATACATATCTACCTCCATCACCCCAGTATCCCTGTCTCCTTCCCACTATACATATCTACCTCCATCACTCCAGTATCCCTGTCCCCTATACATATCTACCTCCATCACCCCAGGATCCCTGTCTCCTTCCCCCTATACATATCTACCTCCATCACCCCAGTATAACTGTCTCCTTCCCCCTATACATATCTACCTCCATCACCCCAGTATCCCTGTCTCCTTCCCCCTATACATATCTACCTCCATCACCCCAGTATCCCTGTCTCCTTCCCCTATACATATCTACCTCCATCACTCCAGTATCCCTGTCTCCTTCCCCCTATACATATCTACCTCCATCACTCCAGTATCCCTGTCTCCTTCCCCTATACATATCTACCTCCATCACCCCAGTATCCCTGTCTCCTTCCCCTATACATATCTACCTCCATCACCCCAGTATCCCTGTCTCCTTCCCCCTATACATATCTACCTCCATCACCCCAGTATCCCTGTCTCCTTCCCCTATACATATCTACCTCCATCACTCCAGTATCCCTGTCTCCTTCCCCTATACATATCTACCTCCATCACTCCAGTATCCCTGTCTCCTTCCCCTATACATATCTACCTCCATCACTCCAGTATCCCTGTCCCCTTCCCCCTATACATATCTACCTCCATCACTCCAGTATCCCTGTCTCCTTACCCCTATACATATCTACCTCCATCACTCCAGTATCCCTGTCTCCTTCCCCTATACATATCTACCTCCATCACCCCAGTATCCCTGTCTCCTTCCCCCTATACATATCTACCTCATCACTCCAGTATCCCCGTCTCCTTCCCCTATACATATCTACCTCCATCACCCCAGTATCCCTGTCTCCTTCCCCCTATACATATCTACCTCCATCACTCCAGTATCCCTGTCTCCTTCCCCTATACATATCTACCTCCATCACTCCAGTATCCCTGTCTCCTTCCCCTATACATATCTACCTCCATCACCCCAGTATCCCTGTCTCCTTCATATCTACCTCCATCACCCCAGTATCCCTGTCCCCTACATATCTACCTCCATCACCCCAGTATCCCTGTCTCCTTCCCCTATACATATCTATCCATCTATCCCTGTCCCCTATACATATCTACCTCCATCACCCCAGTATCCCTGTCTCCTTCCCCTATACATATCTACCTCCATCACCCCAGTATCCCTGTCCCCTATACATATCTACCGCCATCACCCCAGTATCCCTGTCTCCTTCCCCTATACATATCTACCTCCATCACCCCAGTATCCCTGTCCCTATACATATCTACCTCCATCACCCCAGTATCCCTGTCCCCTATACATATCTACCTCCATCACCCCAGTATCCCTGTCTCCTTCCCCTATACATATCTACCTCCATCACCCCAGTATCCCTGTCTCCTTCCCCTATACATATCCCTCCATACCCCATATCCCTGTCTCCTTAATCCATCATCTACCTCCATCACACCAGTATCCCTGTCTCCTTCCCCCTATACATATCTACCTCCATCACCCCAGTATCCCTGTCTCCTTCCCCTATACATATCTACCTCCATCACTCCAGTATCCCTGTCTCCTTCCCCCTATACATATCTACCTCCATCACCCCAGTATCCCTGTCCCCTATACATATCTACCTCCATCACCCCAGTATCCTGTCCCCTATACATATCTACCTCCATCACCCCAGGATCCCTGTCTCCTTCCCCTATACATATCTACCTCCATCACCCCAGTATCCCTGTCTCCTTCCCCTATACATATCTACCTCCATCACCCCAGTATCCCTGTCTCCTTCCCACTATATTTATCTACCTCCATCACCCCAGTATCCCTGTCCCCTTCCCCCTATACATATCTACCTCCATCACTCCAGTATCCCTGTCTCCTTCCCCCTATACATATCTACCTCCATCACCCCAGTATCCCGGTCTCCTTCCCCTATACATATCTACCTCCATCACCCCAGTATCCCTATTCATATCTACCTCCATCCTCCAGTATCCCTGTCCCCTATACATATCTACCTCCATCACCCCAGGATCCCTGTCTCCTTCCCTATACATATCTACCTCCATCACCCCATATCTGTCTCCTTCCCCCATCACCTCCATCACCCCAGTATCCCTGTCTCCTTCCCCTATACATATCTACCTCCATCACTCCAGTATCCCTGTCCCCTACATATCTCCTCCATCACCCCAGGATCCCCCTTCCCCCTATACATATCTACCTCCATCACCCCAGTATCCCTGTCTCCTTCCCCCTATACATATATTTACCTCCATCACTCCAGTATCCCTGTCTCCTTCCCCTATACATATCTACCTCCATCACCCCAGTATCCCTGTCTCCTTCCCCTATACATATCTACCTCCATCACCCCAGTATCCCTGTCTCCTTCCCCTATACATATCTACCTCCATCACCCCAGTATCCCATCCCTGTCTCCTTCCCCTATACATATCTACCTCCATCACCCCAGTATCCCTGTCTCCTTCCCACTATACATATCCCTCCATCCAGTATCCCTGTCCCCTATACATATCTACCTCCATCACCCCAGGATCCCTGTCTCCTTCCCCCTATACATATCTACCTCCATCACCCCAGTATCCCTGTCCCTTCCCCCTATACATATTTACCTCCATCACTCCAGTATCCCTGTCTCCTTCCCCTATACATATCTACCTCCATCACTCCAGTATCCCTGTCTCCTTCCCCCTATACATATCTACCTCCATCACCCCAGTATCCCGGTCTCCTTCCCCTATACATATCTACCTCCATCACCCCAGTATCCTGTCCCTATTCATATCCCTCCATTCAGTATCCCTGTCCCCTATACATATCTATCATCACCCCAGTATCCCTGTCCTTCCCCCTATACATATCTACCTCCATCACCCCAGGATCCCTGTCTCCTTCCCCCTATACATATCTACCTCCATCACCCCAGTATCACTGTCTCCTTCCCCCTATACATATCTACCTCCATCACCCCAGTATCCCTGTCTCCTTCCCACTATACATATCTACCTCCATCACTCCAGTATCCCTGTCCCCTATACATATCTACCTCCATCACCCCAGGATCCCTGTCTCCTTCCCCCTATACATATCTACCGCCATCACCCCAGTATCCCTGTCTCCTTCCCCCTATACATATTTACCTCCATCACTCCAGTATCCCTGTCTCCTTCCCCCTATACATATCTACCTCCATCACCCCAGTATCCCTGTCTCCTTCCCCCTATACATATCTACCTCCATCACCCCAGTATCCCTGTCTCCTTCCCCCTATACATATCTACCTCCATCACCCCAGTATCCCATCCCTGTCTCCTTCCCCCTATACATATCTACCTCCATCACCCCAGTATCCCTGTCTCCTTCCCCCTATACATATTTACCTCCATCACTCCAGTATCCCTGTCTCCTTCCCCCTATACATATCTACCTCCATCACTCCAGTATCCCTGTCTCCTTCCCCCTATACATATCTACCTCCATCACTCCAGTATCCCTGTCTCCTTCCCCCTTGACAGATGAGAGATGCAACAAACTCCAACTTTTCCCATCAAGTTCTTCACAGAGCTTTGGTTTCAAAGCCAGGGATGTCAGAGAACCTGAGCTTTCTCAGACCTGGTAAATGACTTACCAAGGCCTATTCATTTATCAGACCTGGTCAATGACTTACCAAGGCCTATTCATTTCTCAGACCTGGTCAATGACTTACCAAGGCCTATTCATTTCTCAGACCTGGTCAATGACTTACCAAGGCCTATTCATTTATCAGACCTGGTCAATGACTCACCAAGGCCTATTCATTTCTCAGACCTGGTCAATGACTTACCAAGGCCTATTCATTTATCAGACCTGGTTAATGACTTACCAAGGCCTATTCATTTCTCAGACCTGGTCAATGACTTACCAAGGCCTATTCATTTCTCAGACCTGGTCAATGACTTACCAAGGCCTATTCATTTCTCAGACCTGGTCAATGACTTACCAAGGCCTATTCATTTCTCAGACCTGGTCAATGACTTACCAAGGCCTATTCATTTCTCAGACCTGGTCAATGACTTACCAAGGCCTATTCATTTATCAGACCTGGTCAATGACTCACCAAGGCCTATTCATTTCTCAGACCTGGTCAATGACTTACCAAGGCCTATTCATTTCTCAGACCTGGTCAATGATTTACCAAGGCCTATTCATTTATCAGACCTGGTCAATGACTCACCAAGGCCTATTCATTTCTCAGACCTGGTCAATGACTCACCAAGGCCTATTCATTTATCAGTGACTTTTAACGGCGAGATTGTCCATTGACAGAAACACACACGGTGATGGGAGAGTTGGACCCTATAAAATCACTTCTTCTTGTTTTTCCAGGTTTCATTTCCCGTTTTTGTTTTTATAGAAAAACAAGACCACTTTTGAGGTCTGGGAAAAATGTAAGTTTAGATTGTTGGGTGTAGTTACCCTTTAATTACACTGTTCACCAGTCAGAGACCGTTGTCTGGTTAGCTCTGTTTCTGTTCACCAGCAGCTGAGAACCCAATGCTTAGTGGACTAGACCTGACCAGCAGCTGAGAACCCAATGCTTAGTGGACTAGACCTGACCATCAGCTAAGAACCCAATGCTTCGTGGACTAGACCTCACCAGCAGCTGAGAACCCAATGCTTAGTGGACTAGACCTGACCATCAGCTAAGAACCCAATGCTTCGTGGACTAGACCTCACCATCAGCTAAGAACCCAATGCTTCGTGGACTAGACCTCACCAGCAGCTGAGAACCCAATGCTTAGTGGACTAGACCTCACCAGCAGCTGAGAACCCAATGCTTAGTGGACTAGACCTCACCAGCAGCTGAGAACCCAATGCTTAGTGGACTAGACCTGACCATCAGCTAAGAACCCAATGCTTAGTGGACTAGACCTCACCCGCAGCTGAGAACCCAATGCTTAGTGGACTAGACCTGACCATCAGCTAAGAACCCAATGCTTAGTGGACTAGACCTGACCATCAGCTGAGAACCCAATGCTTAGTGGACTAGACCTGACCATCAGCTAAGAACCCAATGCTTAGTGGACTAGACCTCACCAGCAGCTGAGAACCCAATGCTTAGTGGACTAGACCTGACCATCAGCTGAGAACCCAATGCTTAGTGGACTAGACCTCACCAGCAGCTGAGAACCCAATGCTTAGTGGACTAGACCTGACCATCAGCTAAGAACCCAATGCTTCGTGGACTAGACCTCACCAGCAGCTGAGAACCCAATGCTTAGTGGACTAGACCTCACCAGCAGCTGAGAACCCAATGCTTAGTGGACTAGACCTCACCAGCAGCTGAGAACCCAATGCTTAGTGGACTAGACCTGACCATCAGCTAAGAACCCATGTATGCTTGAGAACCCGTGGACTAGACCTCACCAGCAGCTGAGAACCCAATGCTTAGTGGACTAGACCTCACCAGCAGCTGAGAACCCAATGCTTAGTGGACTAGACCTCACCAGCAGCTGAGAACCCAATGCTTAGTGGACTAGACCTGACCATCAGCTGAGAACCCAATGCTTAGTGGACTAGACCTGACCATCAGCTAAGAACCCAATGCTTAGTGGACTAGACCTCACCCGCAGCTGAGAACCCAATGCTTAGTGGACTAGACCTGACCATCAGCTAAGAACCCAATGCTTAGTGGACTTGACCTCACCAGCAGCTGAGAACCCAATGCTTAGTGGACTAGACCTCACCAGCAGCTGAGAACCCAATGCTTAGTGGACTAGACCTGACCATCAGCTGAGAACCCAATGCTTAGTGGACTAGACCTGACCATCAGCTAAGAACCCAATGCTTAGTGGACTAGACCTCACCCGCAGCTGAGAACCCAATGCTTAGTGGACTAGACCTGACCATCAGCTAAGAACCCAATGCTTAGTGGACTAGACCTGACCATCAGCTGAGAACCCAATGCTTAGTGGACTAGACCTGACCATCAGCTAAGAACCCAATGCTTCGTGGACTAGACCTCACCAGCAGCTGAGAACCCAATGCTTAGTGGACTAGACCTGACCATCAGCTGAGAACCCAATGCTTAGTGGACTAGACCTCACCAGCAGCTGAGAACCCAATGCTTAGTGGACTAGACCTGACCATCAGCTAAGAACCCAATGCTTAGTGGACTAGACCTCACCAGCAGCTGAGAACCCAATGCTTAGTGGACTAGACCTCACCAGCAGCTGAGAACCCAATGCTTAGTGGACTAGACCTCACCAGCAGCTGAGAACCCAATGCTTAGTGGACTAGACCTGACCATCAGCTGAGAACCCAATGCTTAGTGGACTAGACCTGACCATCAGCTAAGAACCCAATGCTTAGTGGACTAGACCTCACCCGCAGCTGAGAACCCAATGCTTAGTGGACTAGACCTGACCATCAGCTAAGAACCCAATGCTTAGTGGACTAGACCTGACCATCAGCTGAGAACCCAATGCTTAGTGGACTAGACCTGACCATCAGCTAAGAACCCAATGCTTAGTGGACTAGACCTCACCAGCAGCTGAGAACCCAATGCTTAGTGGACTAGACCTGACCATCAGCTGAGAACCCAATGCTTAGTGGACTAGACCTCACCAGCAGCTGAGAACCCAATGCTTAGTGGACTAGACCTGACCAGCAGCTGAGAACCCAATGCTTAGTGGACTAGACCTGACCATCAGCTAAGAACCCAATGCTTCATGGACTAGACCTCACCAGCAGCTGAGAACCCAATGCTTAGTGGACTAGACCTCACCATCAGCTGAGAACCCAATGCTTAGTGGACTAGACCTGACCATCAGCTAAGAACCCAATGCTTAGTGGACTAGACCTCACCCGCAGCTGAGAACCCAATGCTTAGTGGACTAGACCTGACCATCAGCTAAGAACCCAATGCTTAGTGGACTCGACCTGACCATCAGCTGAGAACCCAATGCTTAGTGGACTAGACCTGACCATCAGCTAAGAACCCAATGCTTAGTGGACTAGACCTCACCAGCAGCTGAGAACCCAATGCTTAGTGGACTAGACCTGACCATCAGCTGAGAACCCAATGCTTAGTGGACTAGACCTCACCAGCAGCTGAGAACCCAATGCTTAGTGGACTAGACCTGACCATCAGCTAAGAACCCAATGCTTAGTGGACTAGACCTCACCATCAGCTAAGAACCCAATGCTTAGTGGACTAGACCTCACCAGCAGCTGAGAACCCAATGCTTAGTGGACTAGACCTGACCATCAGCTGAGAACCCAATGCTTAGTGGACTAGACCTCACCAGCAGCTGAGAACCCAATGCTTAGTGGACTAGACCTCACCAACAGCTGAGACCCCATGCTTAGTGAACTAGACCTGACCATCAGCTAAGAACCCAATGCTTAGTGGACTAGACCTCACCAGCAGCTGAGAACCCAATGCTTAGTGGACTAGACCTGACCATCAGCTAAGAACCCAATGCTTAGTGGACTAGACCTCACCATCAGCTAAGAACCCAATGCTTAGTGGACTAGACCTCACCAGCAGCTGAGAACCCAATGCTTAGTGGACTAGACCTCACAAGCAGCTGAGAACCCAATGCTTAGTGGACTAGACCTGACCATCAGCTAAGAACCCAATGCTTAGTGGACTAGACCTGAGCAGCTGAGAACCCAATGCTTAGTGGACTAGACCTGACCATCAGCTAAGAACCCAATGCTTAGTGGACTAGACCTGACCAGCAGCTGAGAACCCAATGCTTAGTGGACTAGACCTCACCAGCAGCTGAGAACCCAATGCTTAGTGGACTAGACCTCACCAGCAGCTGAGAACCCAATGCTTAGTGGACTAGACCTGACCATCAGCTAAGAACCCAATGCTTAGTGGACTAGACCTCACCAGCAGCTGAGAGGTATATGAGGTATGCAGCCAGGACCAGAAAGGCAGGGAGGCAGAGAGAGAGGCAGGGAGGCAGAGAGAGAGGCAGGGAGGCAAAGAGAGAGGCAGGGAGGCAGAGAGAGAGGCAGGGAGGCAGAGAGACAGGCAGGGAGGCAGAGAGACAGCACTGGGAGGCTGTCTCCCTCTCCCTCCCAATGATCTTTTCCTGTTCCTCCCCCTGGTTGTTCCCTCTCCCCTCCCCCTGCGCTCTCCCTCCCCCTTCCTCCCATCTCCCCCCTGTGCTCTCCCCCCCCCCTGTGCTCTCCCCCTGTGCTCTCCCCCCTGTGCTCTCCCATCTCCCCTCCCCTGTGCTCTCCCTCTCCCCTCCCCTGTGCTCTCCCATCCCCCTCCCCTGTGCTCTCCCCCCCCCCTGTGCTCTCCCATCTCCCCCTGTGCTCTCCCATCTCCCCCCCTGTGCTCTCCCATCCCCCCTGTGCTCTCCCACCCCCCCTGTGCTCTCCCCCTCCCTGTGCTCTCCCATCTCCCCCTGTGCTCTCCCATCCTCCCCCTGTGCTCTCCCACCCCCCTGTGCTCTCCCATCCCCCCTGTGCTCCCCCTGTGCTCTCCCATCCCCCGTGCTCTCCCATCTCCCCCCTGTGCTCTCCCATCCCCCCGTGCTCTCCCCCTGTTCCCCCTGTGCTCTCCCATCTCCCCCCTGTGCTCTCCCATCCCCCTGTGCTCTCCCATTCCCCCCTGTGCTCTCCCATCCCCCTGTGCTCTCCCATCCCCCTCCCCCCTATGCTCTCCCACCTCATTGTGTGGGCAGTGTGCACATGGCTCTCAAGAGAAGACAGGCTATGTCTGCCTACGGCGGCCTTTCTCAATAGCAAGGCTATGCTCACTGAGTCTGTACATAGTCAATTATGGGTCAGTCACAGTGGTCAGGTATTCTGCCACTGTGTACTCTCTGTTTAGGGCCAAACAGCATTCTAGTTTGCTCTGTTTTTGGTAAATTCTTTCCAATGTGTCAAGTAATTATCTTTTTGTTTTCTCAAGATTTTGGTTGTGCTACTGTCCTGGGGGTCTGTAGGGTCTGTTTGTGAACAGAGCCCCAGGACCAGCTTGCTTAGAGGAATCTCCCAGGTTCATCTCTTTGTAGGTGAGGGCTTTGTTCTGGAAGTTTCAGGAATCGCTTCCTTCTTGGTGGTTGTACAATTTTTCAGGATTTTTATCATTAGTGGGTATCGTCCTAATTCTGCATTATTTGGTGCTCTACGTTGTACACCGAGGATATATTTTTTGAGACTGAATGCAGAGTCTCAACTTGGTGTTTGTCCCATTTTGTGAATTCTCGGTTGGTGAGCGGACCCCAGACCTCACAACCATAAAGGGCAATGGGTTCTATAACTGATTCAAATATTTGTATCCAGATCCTAATTGGGGATGTTAAATTATACATTCCCTTTGATGGCATAGGAGGCTCTTCTTGCCTTGACTCTCAGATCGTTCACAACTTTGTGGAAGTTACCTGTGGTGCTGATGTTTAGGTATGTATAGTGTTTTGTGTGCTCTAGGGCAACAGTGTCTAGATGGAATTTGTATTTGTCGTCCTGGTGACTGGACCTTTTTTGGAACACCATTATTTTATTCTTACTGAGATTTACTGTCAGGGCCCAGGTCTGACAGAATCAGGTCTGACAGAATCTGTGCAGAATATCTAGGTGCTGCTGTAGGCCCTCCTTGGTCGGGGACAGAAGCACCAGATCATCAGCGAACAGTAGACATTTGACTTCGGATTCTAGTTGGGTGAGGCCGGATGCTGCAGACTGTTCTAGTGTCCTTGCCAATTTGTTGATATATATATACACAGTACCAGTCAACATTTTGGACACTCATTCAAGGTTTTTTTTCCCCCCACTATTTTCTACATTGTAGAATAATAGTGATGACATCACAACTATGAAATAACATATGGAATCGTGTAATTTTTCAAAGTAGCTAAATCAAATCAAATCAAATGTATTTATATAGCCCTTCGTACATCAGCTGATATCTCAAAGTGCTGTACAGAAACCCAGCCTAAAACCCCCAAACAGCAAGAAGCACGGCAGGTGTAGAAGCACGGCCCCCCTTTGCCTTAACGACAGCTTTGCATTCTTGGCATTCTCTCAACCAGCTTCATGAGATATTGACAGGTGTGCCTTGTTAAAAGTTCAATTGCGGAATGTCTTTCCTTCTTAATGCATTTGAGCCAATCAGTTGTGTTGTGACAAGGTAGGGGTGGTATACAGGTAGGGGTGGTATACAGGTAGGGGTGGTACACAAGATAGGGGTGGTACACAAGGTAGGGGTGGTACACAAGGTAGGGGTGGTATACAGGTAGGGGTGGTATACAGGTAGGGGTGGTATACAGGTAGGGGTGGTATACAAGGTAGGGGTGGTATACAGGTAGGGGTGGTATACAGGTAGGGGTGGTATACAGGTAGGGGTGGTATACAGGTAGGGGTGGTATACAAGGTAGGGGTGGTATACAAGGTAGGGGTGGTATACAAGGTAGGGTGGTATACAGGTAGGGGTGGTATACAGGTAGGGGTGGTACACAAGATAGGGGTGGTACACAAGGTAGGGGTGGTACACAAGGTAGGGGTGGTATACAGGTAGGGGTGGTATACAGGTAGGGGTGGTATACAGGTAGGGGTGGTATACAAGGTAGGGGGTGGTATACAGGTAGGGGTGGTATACAGGTAGGGGTGGTATACAGGTAGGGGTGGTATACAGGTAGGGGTGGTATACAAGGTAGGGGTGGTATACAAGGTAGGGGTGGTATACAAGGTAGGGTGGTATACAGGTAGGGGTGGTATACAGGTAGGGGGTGGTATACAGGTAGGGGTGGTATACAAGGTAGGGGTGGTATACAGGTAGGGGTGGTATACAGGTAGGGGTGGTATACAGGTAGGGGTAGTATACAGGTAGGGGTGGTATACAGGTAGGGGTGGTATACAGGTAGGGGTGGTATACAGGTAGGGGTGGTATACAGGTAGGGGTGGTATACAGGTAGGGGTAGTATACAGGTAGGGGTAGTATACAGGTAGGGGTGGTATACAAGGTAGGGGTGGTATACAGGTAGGGGTGGTATACAGGTAGGGGTGGTATACAGGTAGGGGTGGTATACAAGGTAGGGGTGGTATACAAGGTAGGGGTGGTATACAAGGTAGGGGTGGTATACAGGTAGGGGTGGTACACAAGGTAGGGGTGGTACACAAGGTAGGGGTGGTATACAGGTAGGGGTGGTATACAAGGTAGGGGTGGTATACAAGGTAGGGGTGGTATAAGGTAGGGGTGGTATACAGGTAGGGGTAGTATACAGGTAGGGGTGGTATACAAGGTAGGGGTGGTATACAGGTAGGGGTGGTATACAGGTAGGGGTGGTATACAAGGTAGGGGTGGTATACAAGGTAGGGGTGGTATACAAGGTAGGGGTAGTATACAGGTAGGGGTGGTATACAGGTAGGGGTGGTATACAAGGTAGGGGTGGTACACAAGGTAGGGGTGGTATAAGGTAGGGGTGGTATACAGGTAGGGGTAGTATACAGGTAGGGGTGGTATACAAGGTAGGGGTGGTATACAGGTAGGGGTGGTATACAGGTAGGGGTGGTATACAAGGTAGGGTTGGTATACAAGGTAGGGGTGGTATACAAGGTAGGGGTGGTATACAAGGTAGGGGTGGTATACAGGTAGGGGTGGTATACAGGTAGGGGTGGTACACAAGGTAGGGGTGGTACACAAGGTAGGGGGGTATACAGGCAGGGGTTGTATACAAGGTAGGGGTGGTATACAGGTAGGGGTGGTATACAGGTAGGGGTAGTATACAGGTAGGGGTAGTATACAGGTAGGGGTAGTATACAGGTAGGGGTAGTATACAAGGTAGGGGTGGTATACAGGTAGGGGTGGTATACAGGTAGGGGTGGTATACAAGGTAGGGGTGGTATAAGGTAGGGGTGGTATACAGGTAGGGGTGGTATACAAGGTAGGGGTGGTATAAGGTAGGGGTGGTATACAGGTAGGGGTAGTATACAGGTAGGGGTGGTATACAAGGTAGGGGTGGTATACAAGGTAGGGGTGGTATACAAGGTAGGGGTGGTATACAAGGTAGGGTAGTATACAGGTAGGGGTGGTATACAGGTAGGGGTGGTATACAAGGTAGGGGTGGTACACAAGGTAGGGTGGTATAAGGTAGGGGTGGTATACAGGTAGGGATGGTATACAGGTAGGGGTGGTATACAAGGTAGGGGTGGTATACAAGGTAGGGGTGGTATACAAGGTAGGGGTGGTATACAGGTAGGGGTGGTATACAGGTAGGGGTGGTACACAAGGTAGGGGTGGTACACAAGGTAGGGGGTATACAGGTAGGGGTTGTATACAAGGTAGGGGTGGTATAAGGTAGGGGTGGTCTACAGGTAGGGGTGGTCTACAGGTAGGGGTGGTCTACAGGTAGGGGTGGTACACAAGGTAGGGGTGGTACACAAGGTAGGGGTGGTATACAGGTAGGGGTGGTATACAAGGTAGGGGTGGTATACAAGGTAGGGGTGGTATAAGGTAGGGGTGGTATACAGGTAGGGGGTAGTATACAGGTAGGGGTGGTATACAAGGTAGGGGTGGTATACAGGTAGGGGTGGTATACAGGTAGGGGTGGTATACAAGGTAGGGGGTGGTATACAAGGTAGGGGTGGTATACAAGGTAGGGGTAGTATACAGGTAGGGGTGGTATACAGGTAGGGGTGGTATACAAGGTAGGGGTGGTACACAAGGTAGGGGTGGTATAAGGTAGGGGTGGTATACAGGTAGGGGTGGTATACAGGTAGGGGTGGTATACAAGGTAGGGGTGGTATACAGGTAGGGGTGGTATACAGGTAGGGGTGGTATACAAGGTAGGGTTGGTATACAAGGTAGGGGTGGTATACAAGGTAGGGGTGGTATACAAGGTAGGGGTGGTATACAGGTAGGGGTGGTATACAGGTAGGGGTGGTATACAAGGTAGGGGTGGTACACAAGGTAGGGGGTATACAGGCAGGGGTTGTATACAAGGTAGGGGTGGTATACAGGTACAGGGTGGTATACAGGTAGGGGTGGTATACAGGTAGGGGTAGTATACAGGTAGGGGTAGTATACAGGTAGGGGTGGTATACAAGGTAGGGGTGGTATACAGGTAGGGGTGGTATACAGTATACAAGGTAGGGGTGGTATAAGGTAGGGGTGGTATACAGGTAGGGGTGGTATACAAGGTAGGGGTGGTATAAGGTAGGGGTGGTATACAGGTAGGGTGGTATACAGGTAGGGGTGGTATACAAGGTAGGGGTGGTATACAAGGTAGGGGTGGTATACAAGGTAGGGGTGGTATACAAGGTAGGGGTAGTATACAGGTAGGGGTGGTATACAGGTAGGGGTGGTATACAAGGTAGGGGTGGTACACAAGGTAGGGGTGGTATAAGGTAGGGGTGGTATACAGGTAGGGATGGTATACAGGTAGGGGTGGTATACAAGGTAGGGGTGGTATACAGGTAGGGGTGGTATACAGGTAGGGGTGGTATACAAGGTAGGGGTGGTATACAAGGTAGGGGTGGTATACAAGGTAGGGGTGGTATACAGGTAGGGGTGGTATACAGGTAGGGGTGGTACACAAGGTAGGGGTGGTACACAAGGTAGGGGGTATACAGGTAGGGTTGTATACAAGGTAGGGGTGGTATAAGGTAGGGGTGGTCTACAGGTAGGGGTGGTCTACAGGTAGGGGTGGTCTACAGGTAGGGGTGGTCTACAGGTAGGGGTGGTCTACAGGTAGGGGTGGTATACAGGTAGGGGTGGTATACAAGGTAGGGGTGGTATACAGGTAGGGGTGGTATACAGGTAGGGTGGTATACAGGTAGGGGTGGTATACAAGGTAGGGGTGGTATACAAGGTAGGGGTGGTATACAGGTAGGGGTGGTATACAAGGTAGGGGTGGTATACAGGTAGGGGTGGTATACAGGTAGGGGTGGTATACAGGTAGGGGTGGTATACAAGGTAGGGGTGGTATACAAGGGGTGGTATACAGGTAGGGGTGGTATACAGGTAGGGGTGGTATACAGGTAGGGGTGGTATACAAGTTAGGGGTGGTATACAGGTAGGGGTGGTATACAGGTAGGGGTGGTATACAGGTAGGGGTGGTATACAGGTAGGGGGGTATACAGGTAGGGGTGGTATACAGGTAGAGGTGGTATACAGGTAGGGGTGGTATACAGGTAGGGGTGGTATACAGGTAGGGGTGGTATACAGGTAGGGGAGTATACAGGTAGGGGTAGTATACAGGTAGGGGTAGTATACAAGGTAGGGGGTGGTATACAAGGTAGGGGTGGTATACAAGGTAGGGGTGGTATACAAGGTAGGGGTGGTATACAAGGTAGGGGTGGTACACAAGGTAGGGGTGGTACACAAGGTAGGGGTGGTATACAAGGTAGGGGTGGTACACAAGGTAGGGGTGGTATACAAGGTAGGGGTGGTATACAGGTAGGGGTGGTATACAAGGTAGGGGTGGTATACAAGGTAGGGGAGGTATACAGGTAGGGGTGGTATACAGGTAGGGTGGTATACAAGGTAGGGGTGGTATACAGGTAGGGGTGGTATACAGGTAGGGGTGGTATACAGGTAGGGGTGGTATACAGGTAGGGGTGGTATACAGGTAGGGGTGGTATACAAGGTAGGGGTGGTATACAGGTAGGGGTGGTACACAGGTAGGGGTGGTACACAAGGTAGGGGTGGTATACAAGGTAGGGATGGTACACAAGGTAGGGGTGGTACACAAGGTAGGGGTGGTACACAAGGTAGGGGTGGTATACAAGGTAGGGGTGGTATACAAGGTAGGGGTGGTATACAAGGTAGGGGTGGTATACAAGGTAGGGATGGTATACAGGTAGGGATGGTATACAAGGTAGGGGTGGTATACAAGGTAGGGGAGGTATACAGGTAGGGGTGGTATACAGGTAGGGGTGGTATACAGGTAGGGGTGGTATACAAGGTAGGGGTGGTATACAGGTAGGGATGGTACAGAGGTAGGGGTGGTACACAGGTAGGGGTGGTATACAGGTAGGGGTGGTATACAGGTAGGGATGGTATACAAGGTAGGGGTGGTATACAAGGTAGGGGTGGTATACAAGGTAGGGGTGGTATACAAGGTAGGGATGGTACACAAGGTAGGGGTGGTATACCAGGTAGGGGTGGTATACAAGGTAGGGGTGGTATACAAGGTAGGGGTGGTATACAGGTAGGGGTGGTATACAGGTAGGGGTGGTATACAGGTAGGGGTGGTACACAAGGTAGGGTGGTATACAAGGTAGGGGTGGGGGTGGTATACAAGGTAGGGGTGGTATACAGGTAGGGGTGGTACATAGGTAGGGGTGGTACATAGGTAGGGGTGGTATACAGGTAGGGGTGGTACACAGGTAGGGGTGGGGTGGTATACAGGTAGGGGGTGGTATACAGGTAGGGGTGGTACACAAGGTAGGGGTGGTACACAAGGTAGGGGTGGTACACAAGGTAGGGGTGGTATACAAGGTAGGGGTGGTATACAAGGTAGGGGTGGTATACAAGGTAGGGGTGGTATACAGGTAGGGGTGGTATACAAGGTAGGTATACAGGTAGGGGTGGTATACAGGTAGGGATGGTATACAGGTAGGGGTGGTATACAAGGTAGGGGTGGTATACAAGGTAGGGGTGGTACACAAGGTAGGGGTGGTATACAAGGTAGGGGTGGTATACAAGGTAGGTATACAGGTAGGGGTGGTATACAGGTAGGGGTGGTATACAGGTAGGGGTGGTATACAGGTAGGGGTGGTATACAAGGTAGGGGTGGTATACAGGTAGGGATGGTACACAGGTAGGGGTGGTACACAGGTAGGGGTGGTACACAGGTAGGGGTGGTATACAGGTAGGGATGGTATACAAGGTAGGGGTGGTATACAAGGTAGGGGTGGTATACAAGGTAGGGGTGGTATACAAGGTAGGGATGGTACACAAGGTAGGGGTGGTATACAAGGTAGGGGTGGTATACAAGGTAGGGGTGGTATACAAGGTAGGGGTGGTATACAGGTAGGGGTGGTATACAGGTAGGGGTGGTATACAGGTAGGGGTGGTACACAAGGTAGGGGTGGTATACAAGGTAGGGGTGGTATAGAAGGTAGGGGTGGTATATAGGTAGGGGTGGTATACAGGTAGGGGTGGTACATAGGTAGGGGTGGTACATAGGTAGGGGTGGTATACAGGTAGGGGTGGTACACAGGTAGGGGTGGTACACAGGTAGGGGTGGTATACAGGTAGGGGTGGTACACAAGGTAGGGGTGGTACACAAGGTAGGGGTGGTACACAAGGTAGGGGTGGTATACAAGGTAGGGGTAGTACACAAGGTAGGGGTGGTACACAAGGTAGGGGTGGTATACAAGGTAGGGGTGGTATACAAGGTAGGGGTGGTATACAAGGTAGGGGTGGTATACAGGTAGGGGTGGTATACAAGGTAGGGGTGGTATACAAGGTAGGGGAGGTATACAGATAGGGGTGGTATACAGGTAGGGGTGGTATACAAGGTAGGTATACAGGTAGGGGTGGTATACAGGTAGGGGTGGTATACAAGGTAGGGGTGGTATACAGGTAGGGATGGTACACAGGTAGGGGTGGTACACAGGTAGGGGTGGTATACAGGTAGGGGTGGTATACAAGGTAGGGGTGGTATACAAGGTAGGGGTGGTATACAAGGTAGGGGTGGTATACAAGGTAGGGGTGGTATACAAGGTAGGGATGGTATACAAGGTAGGGGTGGTATACAAGGTAGGGGTGGTACACAAGGTAGGGGTGGTACACGGTAGGGGTGGTACACAAGGTAGGGGTGGTATACAAGGTAGGGGTGGTATACAAGGTAGGGGTGGTATACAAGGTAGGGGTGGTATACAAGGTAGGGGTGGTATACAGGTAGGGGTGGTATACAAGGTAGGGGTGGTATACAAGGTAGGGGAGGTATACAGGTAGGGGTGGTATACAGGTAGGAGTGGTATACAAGGTAGGTAAACAGGTAGGGGTGGTATACAGGTAGGGGTGGTATACAAGGTAGGGGTGGTATACAAGGTAGGGATGGTACACAGGTAGGGGTGGTACACAGGTAGGGGTGGTACAGGGGGTGGTATACAAGGTAGGGGTGGTATACAAGGTAGGGGTGGTATACAAGGTAGGGGTGGTACACAAGGTAGGGGTGGTATACAAGGTATACAAGGTAGGGTGGTATACAAGGTAGGGGTGGTATACAAGGTAGGGGTGGTATACAGGTAGGGGTGGTATACAAGGTAGGGGTGGTACACAAGGTAGGGGTGGTATACAGGTAGGGGTGGTATACAAGGTAGGGGTGGTACACAAGGTAGGGGTGGTATACAAGGTAGGGGTGGTATACAGGTAGGGGTGGTATACAAGGTAGGTATACAGGTAGGGGTGGTATACAGGTAGGGGTGGTATACAAGGTAGGGGTGGTATACAGGTAGGGATGGTACACAGGTAGGGGTGGTACACAGGTAGGGGTGGTATACAGGTAGGGGTGGTATACAGGTAGGGGTGGTATACAAGGTAGGGGTGGTATACAAGGTAGGGGTGGTATACAAGGTAGGGGTGGTACACAAGGTAGGGGTGGTATACAAGGTAGGGGTGGTATACAAGGTAGGGGTGGTATACAAGGTAGGGGTGGTATACAAGGTAGGGGTGGTATACAAGGTAGGGGTGGTATACAGGTAGGGGTGGTACACAAGGTAGGGGTGGTATACAAGGTAGGGGTGGTATACAAGGTAGGGGTGGTATACAAGGTAGGGGTGGTATACAAGGTAGGGGTGGTATACAAGGTAGGGGTGGTATACAAGGTAGGGGGTGGTATACAAGGTAGGGGTGGGTAGGTGGTATACAAGGTAGGGGTGGTATACAAGGTAGGGGTGGTATACAAGGTAGGGGGGGTGGTATACAGGTAGGGGTGGTATACAAGGTAGGGGTGGTACACAAGGTAGGGGTGGTATACAGGTAGGGGTGGTATACAAGGTAGGGGTGGTACACAAGGTAGGGTGGTATACAAGGTAGGGGTGGTATACAAGGTAGGGAGGTATACAAGGTAGGGGTGGTACACAGGTAGGGGTGGTACACAAGGTAGGGGTGGTACACAAGGAAGGGGTGGTACACAGGAAGGGGTGGTACACAAGGTAGGGGTGGTATACAAGGTAGGGGGTGGTATACAAGGTAGGGGTGGTATACAAGGTAGGGGTGGTATACAGGTAGGGGTGGTATACAAGGTAGGGGTAGTATACAGGTAGGGGTGGTATACAAGGTAGGGGTGGTATACAGGTAGGGGTGGTATACAGGTAGGGGTGGTATACAAGGTAGGTATACAGGTAGGGGTGGTATACAGGTAGGGGTGGTATACAGGTAGGGGTGGTATACAGGTAGGGATGGTATACAGGTAGGGGTGGTATACAGGTAGGGGTGGTATACAGGTAGGGGTGGTATACAGGTAGGGGTGGTATACAGGTAGGGGTGGTATACAGGTAGGGGTGGTATACAAGGTAGGGGGTGGTATACAAGGTAGGGGTGGTATACAGGTAGGGGTGGTATACAGGTAGGGGTGGTATACAAGGTAGGGGTGGTATACAAGGTAGGGGTGGTATACAAGGTAGGGGTGGTATACAGGTAGGGGTGGTATACAAGGTAGGGGTGGTACACAGGTAGGGGTGGTATACAGGTAGGGGGTGGTATACAAGGTAGGGGTGGTATACAGGTAGGGGTGGTATACAAGGTAGGGGTGGTATACAGGTAGGGTGGTATACAAGGTAGGGGTGGTATACAGGTAGGGGTGGTATACAGGTAGGGGTGGTATACAGGTAGGGGTGGTATACAGGTAGGGGGGGTATACAGGTAGGGTGGTATACAGGTAGGGTGGTATACAGGTAGGGGTGGTATACAGGTAGGGGTGGTATACAGGTAGGGTGGTATACAGGTAGGGTGGTATACAGGTAGGGGTGGTATACAGGTAGGGGTGGTATACAGGTAGGGGTATACAGGTAGGGGTGGTATACAGGTAGGGGGGTATACAGGTAGGGGTGGTATACAGGTAGGGTGGTATACAGGTAGGGAGGGTATACAGGTAGGGTGGTATACAGGTAGGGTGGTATACAGGTAGGGTGGTATACAGGTAGGGGTGGTATACAGGTAGGGTGGTATACAGGTAGGGTGGTATACAGGTAGGGGGTGGTATACAGGTAGGGTGGTATACAGGTAGGGGTGGTATACAGGTAGGTGTACAGGTAGGGTATACAGGTAGGTATACAGGTAGGGGTGGTATACAGGTAGGGGGTATACAGGTAGGGGGTATACAGGTAGGGGTGGTATACAGGTAGGGTGGTATACAGGTAGGGTGGTATACAGGTAGGGTGGTATACAGGTAGGGGTGGTATACAGGTAGGGAGGGTATACAGGTAGGGTGGTATACAGGTAGGGGTGGTATACAGGTAGGGTGGTATACAGGTAGGAGGGTATTCAGGTAGGGTGGTATACAGGTAGGGGTGGTATACAGGTAGGGGTGGTATACAGGTAGGGGGTATACAGGTAGGGAGGGTATACAGGTAGGGTGGTATACAGGTAGGGAGTGGTATTCAGGTAGGGTGGTATACAGGTAGGGTGGTATTCAGGTAGGGGTGGTATACAGGTAGGGAGGGTATACAGGTAGGGGGGTATACAGGTAGGGGGTATACAGGTAGGGTGGTATACAGGTAGGGTGGTATACAGGTAGGGGGTGGTATACAGGTAGGTGGGTATACAGGTAGGGGTGGTATACAGGTAGGGAGGGTATACAGGTAGGGGTGGTAGGGTGGTACAGGTAGGGGTGGTATACAGGTAGGGTGGTATACAGGTAGGAGGGGGGTATTCAGGTAGGGTGGTATACAGGTAGGGGTGGTATACAGGTAGGGGTGGTATACAGGTAGGGTGGTATACAGGTAGGGAGGGTATACAGGTAGGGTGGTATACAGGTAGGGAGGGTATTCAGGTAGGGGTGGTATACAGGTAGGGAGGGTATTCAGGTAGGGGTGGTATACAGGTAGGTATACAGGTAGGGGTGGTATACAGGTAGGGGGGGTATACAGGTAGGGGGGGTATACAGGTAGGGGTGGTATACAGGTAGGGTGGTATACAGGTAGGGTGGTATACAGGTAGGGGTGGTATACAGGTAGGGTGGTATACAGGTAGGGGTGGTATACAGGTAGGGAGGGTATACAGGTAGGGTGGTATACAGGTAGGGGTGGTATACAGGTAGGGTGGTATACAGGTAGGGAGGGTATTCAGGTAGGGTGGTATACAGGTAGGGGTGCTATACAGGTAGGGGTGGTATACAGGTAGGGAGGGTATTCAGGTAGGGGTGGTATACAGGTAGGGAGGGTATTCAGGTAGGGGTGGTATACAGGTAGGGGGGGTATACAGGTAGGGGGTATACAGGTAGGGGTGGTATACAGGTAGGGTGGTATACAGGTAGGGGTGGTATACAGGTAGGGGGGTATACAGGTAGGGTGGTATACAGGTAGGGTGGTATACAGGTAGGGTGGTATACAGGTAGGGAGGGTATACAGGTAGGGTGGTATACAGGTAGGGGTGGTATACAGGTAGGGTGGTATACAGGTAGGGAGGGTATTCAGGTAGGGTGGTATACAGGTAGGGGTGCTATTCAGGTAGGGGGGTGGTAGGGATACAGGTAGGGGTGGTATACAGGTAGGGGGGTATTCAGGTAGGGGTGGTATACAGGTAGGGTGGTATACAGGTAGGGTGGTATACAGGTAGGGTGGTATACAGGTAGGGTGGTATACAGGTAGGGGTGGTATACAGGTAGGGAGGGTATACAGGTAGGGAGGGTATTCAGGTAGGGTGGTATACAGGTAGGGAGGGTATTCAGGTAGGGGTGGTATACAGGTAGGGAGGGTATTCAGGTAGGGGTGGTATACAGGTAGGGAGGGTATTCAGGTAGGGGTGGTATACAGGTAGGGGGGGTATACAGGTAGGGGGGTATACAGGTAGGGGTGGTATACAGGTAGGGTGGTATACAGGTAGGGTGGTATACAGGTAGGGGTGGTATACAGGTAGGGTGGTATACAGGTAGGGGTGGTATACAGGTAGGGAGGGTATACAGGTAGGGTGGTATACAGGTAGGGGTGGTATACAGGTAGGGTGGTATACAGGTAGGGAGGGTATTCAGGTAGGGTGGTATACAGGTAGGGGTGGTATACAGGTAGGGGTGGTATACAGGTAGGGTGGTATACAGGTAGGGAGGGTATACAGGTAGGGTGGTATACAGGTAGGGAGGGTATTCAGGTAGGGGTGGTATACAGGTAGGGAGGGTATTCAGGTAGGGGTGGTATACAGGTAGGGAGGGTATACAGGTAGGGGTGGTATACAGGTAGGGAGGGTATACAGGTAGGGAGGGTATTCAGGTAGGGGTGGTATACAGGTAGGGGTGGTATACAGGTAGGGAGGGTATACAGGTAGGGGTGGTATACAGGTAGGGAGGGTATACAGGTAGGGGTGGTATACAGGTAGGGAGGGTATACAGGTAGGGTGGTATACAGGTGGGGAGGGTATTCAGGTAGGGGTGGTATACAGGTAGGGAGGGTATTCAGGTAGGGTGGTATACAGGTAGGGGTGGTATACAGGTAGGGGTGGTATACAGGTAGGGTGGTATACAGGTAGGGGTGGTATACAGGTAGGGTGGTATACAGGTAGGGAGGGTATTCAGGTAGGGTGGTATACAGGTAGGGGTGGTATACAGGTAGGGGTGGTATACAGGTAGGAACAGCTCAAATAAGCAATAAACGACAGCCAATCATAAAGTTGAAGGTCAGTCAATATATATTTTTTTTTTTTTTTTTTCACCTTTATTTAACCAGGTAGGCTAGTTGAGAACAAGTTCTCATTTGCAACTGCGACCTGGCCAAGATAAAGCATAGCAGTGTGAACAGACAACACAGAGTTACACATGGAGTAAACAATTAACAAGTCAATAACACAGTAGAAAAAAAGGGGAGTCTATATACAATGTGTGCAAAAGGCATGAGGAGGTAGGCGAATAATACAATTTTGCAGATTAACACTGGGGTGATAAATGATCAGATGGTCATGTACAGGTAGAGATATTGGTGTGCAAAAGAGCAGAAAAGTAAATAAATAAATAAAAAAACAGTATAAAAACAGTATGGGAATGAGGTAGGTGAAAATGGGTTGGCTATTTCCCAATAGACTATGTACAGCTGCAGCGATCGGTTAGCTGCTCGGATAGCTGATGTTTGAAGTTGGTGAGGGAGATAAAAGTCTCCAACTTCAGCGATTTTTGCAGTTCGTTCCAGTCACAGGCAGCAGAGTACTGGAACGAAAGGCGGCCAAATGAGGTGTTGGCTTTAGGGATGATCAGTGAGATACACCTGCTGGAGCGTGTGCTACGGATGGGTGTTGCCATCGTGACCAGTGAACTGAGATAAGGCGGAGCTTTACCTAGCATGGACTTGTAGATGACCTGGAGCCAGTGGGTCTGGCGACGAATATGTAGCGAGGGCCAGCCGACTAGAGCATACAAGTCGCAGTGGTGGGTGGTATAAGGTGCTTTGGTGACAAAACGGATGGCACTATGATAGACTGCATCCAGTTTGCTGAGTAGAGTGTTGGAAGCCATTTTGTAGATGACATCGCCGAAATCGAGGATCGGTAGGATAGTCAGTTTTACTAGGGTAAGCTTGGCGGCGTGAGTGAAGGAGGCTTTGTTGCGGAATAGAAAGCCGACTCTTGATTTGATTTTCGATTGGAGATGTTTGATGTGAGTCTGGAAGGAGAGTTTGCAGTCTAGCCAGACACCTAGGTACTTATAGATGTCCACATATTCAAGGTCGGAACCATCCAGGGTGGTGATGCTAGTCGGGCATGCGGGTGCAGGCAGCGATCGGTTGAAAAGCATGCATTTGGTAATATGGAACATTTCAAGAACTTTGAAAGTTTCTTCAAGTACAGTTGCAACAACCATCAAGCGCTATGATGAAACTGGCTCTAAAACAGTACAGCCAAAAGAGGTTCCCCATCCAGAGAGTTAAAAACTGATGTCAGAGATGGGAGACAGATCAGTCAGAGAATGTTTTTGGAATGAGTTGCTTCGTTAGTGAGCCTGCCTGCTGATATGAGCCCCTCCACCCCAACAAAGAGAAACTTAAAGTCACAGTAGGGTCACATGGATTGGACCAGTAATCTCTCTTGATGATGTCCTGCTGATGTAGAGTCCAGTCAGGCATACCGGGAAAGGAAGAGGTGGTCAGTCTGATTAGATCTGACCTCCGAAAGAAAGAAAGAAAGAAAGAAAGAAAGAAAGAAAGAAAGAAAGAAAGAAAGAAAGAAAGAAAGAAAGAGAAAGAAGAATAAGACCTATACCAGCTAATGATCAAAATCCAGAAAAGAGCTGTTAAATTCTACAACCACCTAAAAGGAAGCGATTCCCAAACCTTCCATAACAAAACCATCACCTACAGAGAGATGAACCTGGAGAAGAGTCCCCTAAGCAAGCTGGTCCTGGGGCTCTGTTCACAAACACAAACAGACCCCACAGAGCCTCAGGACAGCAACACAATTTGACCCAACCAAATCTTGAGAAAACAAAAAGATAATTACTTGACACATTGGAAAGAATTAACAACAAAACAAAGCAAACTAGAATGCTATTTGGCCCTAAACAGAGAGTACACAGTGGCAGAACACCTGACCACTGTGACTGACCCAACATTTAAGGAAGTCTTTGATTATGTACAGGCTCAGTGAGGATTGCCTTGCTATTGAGAAAGGCTGCCAAAGGCAGACCTGGCTCTCAGGAGAAGACAGTCTATGTGCTCACTGCCCACACAATGAGGTGGAAACTGAGCTGCACTTCCTAACCTCCTAATTGTATGACCTTATTAGAGACACATACAGTATTTCTCTCAGATTACACAGACCCACAAAGAGTTTGAAAACAAACCCAAATTTGATAAACTCCCATATCTACTGGGTGAAATTCTACAATGTTTCATCACAGCAGCAAGATTTGTGATCTGTTGCCACGAGAAAAGGTCAACCAGTGAAGAACATTGCAAATACAACCCATATTTATGTTTATTTATTTTATTTTATTTTCTCTTGTGTACTTTAATTATTTGCACATCATTACAACACTGTATATATAATATATATAATATGACATTTGTAATGTCTTTATTCTTTTGGAATGTATGCAGTTCATTTTTTATTGTTTATTTCACTTTTGTTTATTATCTATTTCACTTACTTTGGCAACGTTAACATGTTTCCCATGACAATAAAGACCTTCAACTGAGAGAGATTCACCGCTCCCAGGCTTGGCTAGACTACTGAAACAGGGACCAGTCCCAGGCTTGGCTAGTCTACCGAAACAGGGACCAGTCCCAGGCTTGGCTAGTCTACCGAAACAGGGACCGGTCCCAGGCTTGGCTAGTCTACCGAAACAGGGACCAGTCCCAGGCTTGGCTAGTCTACTGAAACAGGGACCAGTCCCAGGCTTGGCTAGTCTACTGAAACAGGGACCAGTCCCAGGCTTGGCTAGTCTACTGAAACAGGGACCAGTCCCAGGCTTGGCTAGTCTACTGAAACAGGGACCAGTCCCAGGCTTGGCTAGTCTACCGAAACAGGGACCAGTCCCAGGCTTGGCTAGTCTACCGAAACAGGGACCATTCCCAGGCTTGGCTAGTCTACTGAAACAGGGACCATTCCCAGGCTTGGCTAGTCTACTGAAACAGGGACCAGTCCCAGGCTTGGCTAGTCTACCGAAACAGGGACCGGTCCCAGGCTTGGCTAGTCTACTGAAACAGGCTTGACTAGCAGGCAGGCAGAGAGGAAGGCAGGCAGCGAGAAAATCAGGCAGGCAGACAGATTAAGGCAGGCAGAGAGGAAGGAAGGAAGGCAGGCAGAGAGGCAGGCAGGCAGAGAGGCAGGCAGGCAGAGAGGAAAGCAGGCAGAGAGGAAAGCAGGCAGAGAGGAAAGCAGGCAGAGAGGAAGGCAGGCAGAGAGGAAGGAAGGCAGAGAGGAAGGAAGGCAGAGAGGAAGGAAGGCAGAGAGGAAGGAAGGAAGGCAGGCAGAGAGGCAGGCAGGCAGAGAGGCAGGCAGGCAGGCAGGCAGGCAGAGAGGCAGGCAGGCAGAGAGGCAGGAAGGAAGGCAGGCAGAGGCAGGCAGGCAGAGAGGTAGGCAGGCAGAGAGGCAGGCAGGCAGAGAGGAAGGCGTTACCTACATTGGGATGTTGGTAAACATAGCCTGGCTTTCCCACAGTCCCATTTGTGTACAGAAGCTCTGTGTTTGTGTGTATGTGTGTGTCTGTGTGTGTGTGTGTCTGTCTGTGGAGTGCTCAATAAACCTAAAGTATGACAAACACAAACCTGCTCCAAATGAGGCCTCATTCACACAGAGCCAAGGCACACCTTTCATCCTACCTGCACGGTTTAATACATCTTAAAATCCCTATTTGAATAATAAGTCAATTCATTATTGCTAAATGCTTTATAAATAGCTAACCTGTGTGTATGTTTGTGTGTTGTAACAAATGGACAAACTAAGTTGTATTGTATGCAGGACCAGCCCCAGGCATAAGCAACATGAATGGTCTCTTAGGGCCCCCGGTCCACTAGGGGGCCCCCATCCACTAGGGGAACCGGTCCCAGTGAACTTACTATTGTGAGTATACTTGAATACACCAGTTTTTCTCTTGTCATATCAGTCACTCAAATAGCGGCCTACCGAGTGGCGCAGCGGTCTAAGGCACTGCATCTCAGTGCCAGGAGCGTCACTACAGACCCTGGTTCAGCGGTCTGAGGCACTGCATCTCAGTGCTAGAGGAGTCACTACAGACCCTGGTTCAGTGGTCTAAGACACTGCATCTCAGTGCTAGAGGAGTCACTACAGACCCTGGTTCAGTGGTCTAAGACACTGCATCTCAGTGCTAGAGGAGTCACTACAGACCCTGGTTCAGTGGTCTAAGACACTGCATCTCAGTGCTAGAGGAGTCACTACAGACCCTGGTTCAGTGGTCTAAGACACTGCATCTCAGTGCTAGAGGAGTCACTACAGACCCTGGTTCAGCGGTCTGAGGCACTGCATCTCAGTGCTAGAGGAGTCACTACAGACCCTGGTTCAGCGGTCTGAGGCACTGCATCTCAGTGCTAGAGGAGTCACTACAGACCCTGGTTCAGCGGTCTGAGGCACTGCATCTCAGTGCCAGGAGCGTCACTACAGACCCTGGTTCAGCGGTCTAAGGCACCGCATCTCAGTGCTAGAGGAGTCACTACAGACCCTGGTTCAGCGGTCTGAGGCACTGCATCTCAGTGCTAGAGTCACTACAGACCCTGGTTCAGCGGTCTGAGGCACTGCATCTCAGTGCTAGAGGCATCACTACAGACCCTGGTTCAGCGGTCTGAGGCACTGCATCTCAGTGCTAGAGGAGTCACTACAGACCCTGGTTCAGCGGTCTAAGGCACTGCATCTCAGTGCTAGAGGAGTCACTACAGACACCCTGGTTCAGCGGTCTAAGGCACCGCATCTCAGTGCTAGAGGAGTCACTACAGACACCCTGGTTCAGCGGTCTAAGGCACTGCATCTCAGTGCTAGAGGAGTCACTACAGACCCTGGTTCAGCGGTCTGAGGCACTGCATCTCAGTGCCAGGAGCGTCACTACAGACCCTGGTTCAGCGGTCTAAGACACTGCATCTCAGTGCCAGGAGCGTCACTACAGACCCTGGTTCAGCGGTCTAAGACACTGCATCTCAGGCCAGGGAGTAGAGGCCAAGGAGTAGAGGCCGTCATTGAAAATTAGAAAAGACTTGCCTAGTTAAATAAAGGTTAAACGTAACATAAAAAATATATATAAAAGTCAGTTAACAACTTTTACATTGGTAGTTATTCAAGAGGCCAGCTATCTAAACTAATAATGGGGGCACTGCATCTCAGTGCTAAACTAATAAGACCCTGGTTCATCTATCTAAACTATCTCAGTGGGGAGCGTCACTATCAGACCCTGGTAATGGGGAGCGGCCATCTAGAAACTAATAATGGGCATCATCTAGTGCCAGGCCAGCGACCACTATCTAAACTAATAATGGGGAGCACCGACCATCTATCTAAACTAATAATGGGGGACACTGACCATCTCTAAACCAATAATGGGGGAGCACCGACCATCTATCTAAACCAATAATGGGGGCCATCTATCTAAACCAATAATGGGGAGGCCAGCTATCTAAACCAATAATGGGGGAGCACCGGCCAGCTATCTAAACCAATAATGGGGGAGCACCATCTATCTAAACCAATAATGGGGACTTGCCAGTTAAATAAAGGTTAAACGTAAATAAAAATATCTAAATATAATGGGGGAGTCAGTTAAAACTTTTAATTGGTAGTTATTCAATGGGGAGAGGCCAGCTATCTAAACTAATAATGGGGAGCACCGGCCAGCTATCTAAACCAATAATGGGGGAGCACCGGCCATCTATCTAAACCAATAATGGGGGAGCACCGGCCATCTATCTAAACCAATAATGGGGGAGCACCGGCCAGCTATCTAAACCAATAATGGGGGAGCACCGGCCAGCTATCTAAACCAATAATGGGGGAGCACCGGCCAGCTATCTAAACTAATAATGGGGAGCACCGGCCAGCTATCTAAACCAATAATGGGGAGCACCGGCCAGCTATCTAAACCAATAATGGGGAGCACCGGCCATCTATCTAAACCAATAATGGGGAGCACCGGCCATCTATCTAAACCAATAATGGGGAGCACCGGCCAGCTATCTAAACCAATAATGGGGAGCACCGGCCAGCTATCTAAACCAATAATGGGGAGCACCGGCCAGCTATCTAAACCAATAATGGGGAGCACCAATAATGGGGAGCCAGCTATCTAAACCAATAATGGGGAGCACCGGCCAGCTATCTAAACCAATAATGGGGGAGCACCGGCCAGCTATCTAAACCAATAATGGGGGAGCACCGGCCAGCTATCTAAACCAATAATGGGGGAGCACCGGCCAGCTATCTAAACCAATAATGGGGGAGCACCGGCCAGCTATCTAAACCAATAATGGGGAGCACCGCCAGCTATCTAAACCAATAATGGGGAGCACCGGCCAGCTATCTAAACCAATAATGGGGAGCACCGGCCAGCTATCTAAACCAATAATGGGGAGCACCGGCCAGCTATCTAAACCAATAATGGGGAGCACCGGCCAGCTATCTAAACCAATCATGGGGAGCACCGGCCAGCTATCTAAACCAATAATGGGGAGCACCGGCCAGCTATCTAAACCAATAATGGGGGAGCACCGGCCAGCTATCTAAACCAATAATGGGGGAGCACCGGCCAGCTATCTAAACCAATAATGGGGGAGCCCTGGCCAGCTATCTAAACTAATAATGGGGGAGCACCGGCCATCTATCTAAACTAATAATGGGGGAGCACCGGCCAGCTATCTAAACTAATAATGGGGGAGCACCGACCAGCTATCTAAACTAATAATGGGGGAGCACCGACCAGCTATCTAAACTAATAATGGGGGAGCACCGACCAGCTATCTAAACTAATAATGGGGGAGCACCGACCAGCTATCTAAACTAATAATGGGGGAGCACCGACCAGCTATCTAAACTAATAATGGGGGAGCACCGACCAGCTATCTAAACTAATAATGGGGGAGCACCGACCAGCTATCTAAACTAATAATGGGGGAGCACCGACCAGCTATCTAAACTAATAATGGGGGAGCACCGACCAGCTATCTAAACTAATAATGGGGGAGCACCGGCCAGCTATCTAAACTAATAATGGGGGAGCACCGGCCATCTATCTAAACTAATAATGGGGGAGTACCGGCCAGCTATCTAAACCAATAATGGGGGAGCACCGGCCAGCTATCTAAACTAATAATGGGGGAGTACCGGCCATCTATCTAAACTAATAATGGGGGAGCACCGACCATCTATCTAAACTAATAATGGGGGAGCACCGACCATCTATCTAAACTAATAATGGGGGAGCACCGACCATCTATCTAAACTAATAATGGGGGAGCACCGACCAGCTATCTAAACTAATAATGGGGGAGTACCGACCGGACATGCAGGGCCCTGACTTCCAGGGGGAAGTGCACCAGTCCCTCCTGCAGCAAAGCACCCCCACAACATGACGCTGCCACCCCACAACATGCTGCTGCCACCCCCACAACATGACGCTGCCACCCCCACAACATGACGCTGCCACCCCCACAACATGACGCTGCCACCCCCACAACATGACGCTGCCACCCCCACAACATGAAGTTGCCACCCCCACAACATGACGCTGCCACCCCCACAACATGACGCTGCCACCCCCACAACATGACGCTGCCACCCCCACAAACACGCTGCCACCCCACAACATGACCTGCCACCCCCACAACATGACGCTGCCACCCCCACAACATGACGCTGCCACCCCCACAACATGATGCTGCCACCCCACAACATGACGCTGCCACCCCACAACATGATGCTGCCACCCTCACAACATGATGCTGCCACCCCCACAACATGATGCTGCCCCCCACAACATGATGCTGCCCCCCACAACATGATGCTGCCACCCCCACAACATGATGCTGCCACCCCCCACAACATGATGCTGCCACCCCCACAACATGCCACCCCCACAACATGACGCTGCCACCCCCACAACATGATGCTGCCACCCCCACAACATGATGCTGCCACCCCACAACATGATGCCACCCCCACAACATGACGCTGCCACCCCCACAACATGATGCTGCCACCCCACAACACATGACCCCACAACATGATGCTGCCACCCCCACAACATGATGCTGCCCTCACAACATGATGCTGCCACCCCCACAACATGATGCTGCCACCCCCACAACATGATGCTGCCCCCCACAACATGATGCTGCCACCCCCACAACATGATGCTGCCACCCCCACAACATGATGCTGCCACCCCACAACATGATGCTGCCCCCCACAACATGATGCCACCCCACAACATGATGCTGCCACCCCCACAACATGATGCTGCCACCCCACAACATGATGCTGCCACCCCCACAACATGATGCTGCCACCCCCACAACATGATGCTGCCACCCCCGTGCTTCACGGTTGGGATGGTGTTCTTCGGCTTGCAAGCCTCCCCCTTTTCCCTCCAAACATAACGATGGTCATTACTGTCAAACAGTTCTATTTTTGTTTCATCAGACCAGAGGACACTTCTCCAAAAAGTACGATCTTTGTCCCCATTTGCAGTAGCAAACCGTAGTCTGGCTTTTTTATGGCAGTCTTGGAGCAGTGTCTTCTTCCTTGCTGAGCGGCCTTTCAGGTTATGTTGATATAGGACTTGTTTTACTGTGGATATAGATACTTTTGTACCTGTTTCCTCCAGCATCTTCACAAGGTCCTTTGCTGTTGTTCTGGGATTGATTTGCACTTTTCGCACCAAAGTACGTTCATCTATAGGAGACAGAACGCATCTCCTTCCTGAGCGGTATAACGGCTGCGTGGTCCCATGGTGTTTATACTTGTGTAATATTGTTTATACAGATTAACGTGGTACCTGCAGTCATTTGGAAATTGCTCCCAAGGATCAACCAGACTTGTGGAGGTCTACCATTTTTTTCTGAGGTCTTGGCTGATTTCTTTAGATTTTCCCATGATGTCAAGCAAAGAGGAACTGAGTTTGAAGGTAGGCCTTGAAATTCATCCACAGGTAAACCTCCAATTGACTCAAATGATGTCAGTTAACCTATCAGAAACTTCTAAAGCCATGATATCATTTTCTGGAATTTTCTAAGCTGTTTAAAGGCACAGTCAACTTACTGTATGTGTACTTCTGACCCACTGGAATTGTGATACAGTGAATTATAAGTAGAGGTCGACCCATTATGGTTTTTCACCGGCGATACCGATACCGATTATTGGAGGACCAAGAAAAAGCTGATACCGATTAATCGACCGATTTTTGAATATCATAAATGATTATATATTATATATATATATATAATAAAAAGAATATGTATCTATTTGTAATAATGACAATTACAACAATACTGAATGAACACTTATTATAACTTAATATAATACAAAACTAAAAATCTATTTAGTTTCAAATAAATAATGAAACATGTTCAATTTGGTTTAAATAATGCCATAACAGTGTTGGAGAAGAAAGTAAAAGTGCAATATTGATGATTATGATTATTATCTATTTTGTGATGTTAGATGTTCGATCAGGTTCAAGTCCGGGCTCTGGCTGGGCCACTCAAGGATATTAAGAAACGTGTCCCGAAGCCACTCCTGCATTGTCTTGTCTATGTGCTTAGAGTCATTGTCCTGTTGGAAGGGGAACCTTCACCCCAGTCTGAGGTCCAGACCGCTCTGGAGCAGGTTTTCATCAAGGATCTCTCTGTACTTTGCTCAGTTCATCTTTCCCTCGATCCAGACTAGTCTCCCAGTCCCTGCCGCTGAACAACATCCCCGCAGCTTGATTATGCCACCACCATGCTTCACCGCACAGCTTGATTATGCCACCACCATGCTTCACCGCACAGCTTGATTATGCCACCACCATGCTTCACCGCACAGCTTGATTATGCCACCACCATGCTTCACCGCACAGCTTGATTATGCCACCACCATGCTTCACCGCACAGCTTGATTATGCCACCACCATGCTTCACCGCACAGCTTGATTATGCCACCACCATGCTTCACCGCACAGATTAGGGTGACTAAAGGCCAAAGAAATCAATGCCGTATGAAATGACCTTCTGTCAACTAGGCTGTGTGCTCTCAATGGGATTTGATAGGAGTGAAGACAAATCCAAGATGGCTTCCATTGACACTTGTGTTATTTTTTTTGGTGTGCCAGGACCATTCACAGTTGAGCTCGTGCAGTTTAACTCTGATTGGCTAATTTTTTAAAACATGATTTTGCTTTTTTGTCAAGGGATGCCAGACGCTCGCTGGCTTCCCTTGCTTTCAACTGCTACGGGTGGCAACAATGTCCTACTAGTTTGGGCCAGACAGTATCAGATAGACGGTCTACAGACAGAGAGACAGAGGAACCCTGTTCATCTCTCTCTGATGATTTCTCCTGTGAGATACATTTCAGCCTCTTGCGAAATGAAGGAAAATTATGAAACTAAATATTTGTTATTTTTGTAATTTTTTGGGCGAAGCCTGGTTTCCCTTAGCATCCATCAATACATGCCATTGAATGTATTAGACTATGAAACCCAACTTTAGCTATAACGATTCAGCACATTGTCTTGGTAAAAAGTATTTTATAACATAAGGAAGTGAAATTTAAAGCCACAAAGCACGTTTTCACCCACTGTGAGCAGTGTGGGAGGACACCCTACATATAGACTAGCAGTTGAGCCAGGAGAAGAGGTGAATGAGGCAGGTCATATATGAAGAGGTGAATGAGGCAGGTCATAAATGAAGAGGTGAATGAGGCAGGTCATAAATGAAGAGGTGAATGAGGCAGGTCATAAATGAAGAGGTGAATGAGGCAGGTCATAAATGAAGAGGTGAATGAGGCAGGTCATAAATGAAGAGGTGAATGAGGCAGGTCATAAATGAAGATGTGAATGAGGCAGGTCATAAATGAAGATGTGAATGAGGCAGGTCATAAATGAAGATGTGAATGAGGCAGGTCATAAATGAAGAGGTGAATGAGGCAGGTCATAAATGAAGAGGTGAATGAGGCAGGTCATAAATGAAGAGGTGAATGAGGCAGGTCATAAATGAAGAGGTGAATGAGGCAGGTCATAAATGAAGATGTGAATGAGGCAGGTCATATATGAAGAGGTGAATGAGGCAGGTCATATATGAAGAGGTGAATGAGACAGGTCATATATGAAGAGGTGAATGAGGCAGGTCATATATGAAGAGGTGAATGAGGCAGGTCATATATGAAGAGGTGAATGAGGCAGGTCATATATGAAGAGGTGAATGAGGCAGGTCATATATGAAGAGGTGAATGAGGCAGGTCATATATGAAGAGGTGAATGAGGCAGGTCATATATGAAGAGGTGAATGAGGCAGGTCATATATGAAGAGGTGAATGAGGCAGGTCATATAAGCTTATATTAGTCAGAACCCATTGTCTACACTCTACACCAGAGCACAAAGTAGCCTAACAATGCTTAGAAACAGCTTATATTAGTCAGAACCCATGTAAAATGGACTATGTGTCTCCAATCAGAAGGCAGTTGTTTGACCCCTGGGTGGGGTCACAGAATAACTGCACCCTCCAGGCCTTACACTCCTTTAAACCCAGTGTGTCCCAAATGGCACCCTATTCCCTATGTAATGCCCCTATGGGGGGTCACAAGTAGTGCAGTATGCAGGGAATAGGGTGCCATTTGGGAGGTGACCCATAGTTTTCCCATGGAGAGTAGCTCCCTGTAGGCTGTGATTATTACTAAGCCAGAGGAAGCATTGATTAGCCCTTCTATTCCAGTAGAGCAGCTCATTTAGATTCCTTCATTAGTTTATGACCCTGCCCTGCCCCACCACCACCACCACCACCACCACCACATCTACCCCTGGTGTGGCCTGTTAGCCAGCCCTGCCCCCCACCACCACCACCACCATGTCTACCCCTGGTGTGGCCTGTTAGCCAGCCCTGCCCCCCACCACCACCATACCCCTGGTGTGGCCTGTTAGCCAGCCCTGCCCCCCCCCCCACCACCACCACCACCACCACCACATCTACCCCTGGTGTGGCCTGTTAGCCAGCCCTGCCCCCCCCACCACATCTACCCCTGGTGTGGCCTGCTAGCCAGCCCTGCCCCCCCACCACATCTACCCCTGGTGTGGCCTGCTAGCCAGCCCTGCCCCCTTCTCCACCCTAGTCCTGAAAGCCCTGACCCCGATCCCACCTCCACCCTGCCCCCCATCCCACCACCACAACTACTACTACTACCACCACCAAACAAGGTGACGCCACCTCCCCCTGCCCTCCCCCTGCCGTTGTAAATCAAAGACCACTGCTGGAAGAAAGAACAGGAAAGGTCAACACACCATGTTGACATTTTCCCAATGGCTCCTTCTCTCCCGTCTCCCTCTATCCCTCTCCTTCTCTCCCCTCTCCCTCTATCCCTCTCCCTCTATCCCTCTCCCTCTTTCCCTCTCCTTCTCTCCCTCTATCCCTCTCCTTCTCTCCCCTCTCCTTCTCTCCCCTCTCCTTCTCTTTCCCTCTCCTTCTCTCCCCTCTCCTTCTCTCCCCCTCTCCTTCTCTCCCCTCTCCTTCTCTCCCCTCTCCTTCTCTTTCTCTCCCCTTCTCTCCCCTTCTCTCCCCCTTCTCTCCCCTCTCCTTCTCTCCCCTCTCCTTCTCTCCCCCCTCCTTCAGTCCCCCTCCTTCAGTCCCCTCTCCTTCTCTCCCCTCTCCTTCAGTCCCCCTCTCCTTCTATCCCTCTCCTTCTCTCCTCTCTCTCCCTTTCCTTCTCTCTCCCTCTCCTTCTCTCCCCTCTCCTTCTATCCCCTCTCCTTCTATCCCCCTCTCCTTCTCTTTCCCTCTCCTTCTCTTTCCCTCTCCTTCTCTTTCCCTCTCCTTCTCTCCCCTCTCCTTCTACCCCTCTCCTTCTCTCCCCCTCTCCTTCTCTCTCCTCTCCCTCTATCCCTCTCCCTCTATCCCTCTCCCTCCATCCCCTCTTTCCCCTCTTTCCCTCTTTCCCTCTAGACCTTACAGTGAAATGCTGAATACAACAGGTGTAGTAGACCTTACAGTGAAATTCTGAATACAACAGGTGTAGTAGACCTCACAGTGAAATGCTGAATACAACAGGTGTAGTAGACCTTACAGTGAAATGCTGAATACAACAGGTGTAGTAGACCTTACAGTGAAATGCTGAATACAACAGGTGTAAGAGACCTTACAGTGAAATGCTGAATACAACAGGTGTAGTAGACCTCACAGTGAAATGCTGAATACAACAGGTGTAGTAGACCTTACAGTGAAATGCTGAATACAACAGGTGTAGTAGACCTTACAGGGGGCACCGGTACAGAGTCAATGTGGAGGCTATATACAGGGGGCACCGGTACTGAGTCAATGTGGAGAATATATATACAGGGGGTACCGGTACAGAGTCAGTGTGGAGGCTATATAAAGGGGGTACCGGTACAGAGTCAATGTGGAGGCTATATACAGGGGGCACCGGTACTGAGTCAATGTGGAGAATATATATACAGGGGGTACCGGTACAGAGTCAGTGTGGAGGCTATATACAGGGGGTACCGGTACAGAGTCAATGTGGAGGCTATATACAGGGGGTACCGGTACAGAGTCAATGTGGAGGCTAGATACAGGGGGGCGGTACAGAGTCAATGTGGAGGCAGGGGTACCGGTACAGAGTCAATGTGGAGGCTAGATACAGGGGGTACCGGTACAGAGTCAATGTGGAGGCTAGATACAGGGGGTACCGGTACAGAGTCAATGTGGAGGCTATATACAGGGGGTACCGGTACAGAGTCAATGTGGAGACTATATACAGGGGGTACCGGTACAGAGTCAATGTGGAGGCTATATACAGGGGGTACCGGTACAGAGTCAATGTGGAGACTATATACAGGGTGTTACGGTACAGAGTCAATGTGGAGGCTATATACAGGGTATTACGGTACAGAGTCAATGTGGAGGCTATATACAGGGGGTACTGGTACAGAGTCAGTGTGGAGGCTATATACAGGGTGTTACCGGTACAGAGTCAATGTGGAGGCTATATACAGGGTGTTACCGGTACAGAGTCAATGTGGAGGCTATATACAGGGTGTTACCGGTACAGAGTCAATGTGGAGTCTATATACAGGGGGGTACCGGTACAGAGTCAATGTGGAGGCTATATACAGGGTGTTACCGGTACAGAGTCAATGTGGAGGCTATATACAGGGTGTTACCAGTACAGAGTCAATGTGGAGGCTATATACAGGGGGTACCGGTACAGAGTCAATGTGAAGGCTATATACAGGGGGTACCGGTACAGAGTCAATGTGGAGGCTATATACAGGGGGTACCGGTACAGAGTCAATGTGGAGACTATATACAGGGTGTTACCGGTACAGAGTCAATGTGGAGGCTATATACAGGGGGTACCGGTACAGAGTCAATGTGGAGGCTATATACAGGGGGTACCGGTACAGAGTCAATGTGGAGGCTATATACAGGGTGTTACGGTACAGAGTCAATGTGGAGGCCATATATAGGGGGTACCAGTACAGAGTCAATGTGGAGGCTATATACAGGGGGTACCGGTACAGAGTCAATGTGGAGGCTATATACAGGGGGTACCGGTACAGAGTCAATGTGGAGGCTATATACAGGGGGTACCGGTACAGAGTCAATGTGGAGGCTATATACAGGGGGTACCGGTACAGAGTCAGTGTGGAGGCTATATACAGGGGGTACCGGTACAGAGTCAATGTGGAGGCTATATACAGGGTGTTACCGGTACAGAGTCAATGTGGAGGCTATATACAGGGTGTTACCGGTACAGAGTCAATGTGGAGTCTATATACAGGGGGGTACCGGTACAGAGTCAATGTGGAGGCTATATACAGGGTGTTACGGTACAGAGTCAATGTGGAGACTATATACAGGGTGTTACCGGTACAGAGTCAATGTGGAGGCTATATACAGGGGGTACCGGTACAGAGTCAATGTGGAGGCTATATACAGGGGGTACCGGTACAGAGTCAATGTGGAGGCTATATACAGGGTGTTACGGTACAGAGTCAATGTGGAGGCTATATACAGGGGTACCGGTACAGAGTCAATGTGGAGGCTATATACAGGGGGTACCGGTACAGAGTCAATGTGGAGGCTATATACAGGGTGTTACGGTACAGAGTCAATGTGGAGGCTATATACAGGGGGTACCGGTACAGAGTCAATGTGGAGGCTATATACAGGGGGTACCGGTACAGAGTCAATGTGGAGGCTATATACAGGGGGTACCGGTACAGAGTCAATGTGGAGACTATATACAGGGGGTACCGGTACAGAGTCAATGTGGAGGCTATATACAGGGGGTACCGGTACAGAGTCAATGTGTGGGGGTACAGGTTAGTTGAGGTCATTTGTAAAGTAGAAACAGAGAGTAGCAGCAGTGTAAAAACAAAAGGGGGGGTGGGGGGGATGTATATACTCCAGGTGGCCATTTGATTAATTGTCTGATGGCTTGGGGGCAGAAGCTGTTAAGTTTAAGGTTTGGCGTTCCGGTGCGGTAGCAGAGAGATCAGTCTATGACTTGTTTTTTGGGCCTTCCCCTGACACCGCCTGGTATAGGCCAGGTATAGGCCAGGTATAGGCCTGGTATAGGCCAGGTATAGGCCTGGTATAGGCCTGGTATAGGCCTGGTATAGGCCAGGTATAGGCCTGGTATAGGCCTGGTATAGGCCAGGTATAGGCCAGGTATAGGCCTGGTATAGGCCTGGTATAGGCCTGGTATAGGCCTGGTATAGTCCTGACACCGCCTGGTATAGGCCAGGTATAGGCCAGGTATAGGCCTGGTATAGGCCTGGTATAGGCCTGGTATAGGCCTGGTATAGGCCAGGTATAGGCCAGGTATAGGCCTGGTATAGGCCTGGTATAGGCCTGGTATAGTCCTGGTATAGGCCAGGTATAGGCCTGGTATAGGCCTGGTATAGGCCGGGTATAGGCCAGGTATAGGCCTGGTATAGGCCTGGTATAGGCCAGGTATAGGCCAGGTATAGGCCAGGTATAGGCCTGGTATAGGCCTGGTATAGGCCTGGTATAGGCCAGGTATAGGCCAGGTATAGGCCTGGTATAGGCCAGGTATAGGCCAGGTATAGGCCTGGTATAGGCCTGGTATAGGCCTGGTATAGGCCAGGTATAGGCCTGGTATAGGCCTGGTATATGCCTGGTATAGGCCTGGTATAGGCCAGGTATAGGCCAGGTATAGGCCAGGTATAGGCATTGGTATAGGCCTGGTATAGGCCTGGTATAGGCCTGGTATAGGCCTGGTATAGGCCAGGTATAGGCCTGGTATAGGCCAGGTATAGGCCAGGTATAGGCCAGGTATAAGCCTGGTATAGGCCAGGTATAGGCCAGGTATAGCACAGGTATAGGCCTGGTATAGGCCTGGTATAGGCCTGGTATAGGCCTGGTATAGGCCTGGTATAGGCCAGGTATAGGCCAGGTATAGGCCAGGTATAGGCCAGGTATAGGCCTGGTATAGGCCAGGTATAGGCCAGGTATAGGCCAGGTATAGGCCAGGTATCGAGGTCCTGGATTAGGCCTGGTATAGGCCTGGTATAGGCCTGGTATAGGCCTGGTATAGGCCAGGTATAGGCCAGGTATAAGCCAGGTATAAGCCTGGTATAGGCCAGGTATAGGCCAGGTATAGGCCAGGTATAGGCCTGGTATAGGCCTGGTATAGGCCTGGTATAGGCCTGGTATAGGCCAGGTATAGGCCTGGTATAGGCCTGGTATAGGCCAGGTATAGGCCAGGTATAGGCCAGGTATAGGCCAGGTATCGAGGTCCTGGATTAGGCCTGGTATAGGCCTGGTATAGGCCTGGTATAGGCCAGGTATCGAGGTCCTGGATGTCAAGAAGTGAAATAGAAAAGAAAGAAAAAGACAATAAAAAATGTACCGTAACCATGACACTCATAAAAGTTTCCAGATGTTATATTATTGGTCATGTTGTAACAACGTGGAAATAGTTAAAGTACACAGGGGAAAATAAATAAACATAAATATGGGTTGTATTTACAATGATGTTTTGTTCTTCACTGGTTGCCCTTTTCTCGTGGCAACAGTGATGCACACTGGTATTTCACCCAGTAGATATGGGAGTTTATCAAAATTGGATTTGTTTTCTAATTCTTTATGGATCTGTGTAATCTGAGGGAAATATGTCTCTCTAATATGGTCATACATTGGACAGGAGGTTAGGAAGTACAGCTCAGTTTCCACCTCATTTTGTTGGGCAGTGAGCACATAGCCTGTTTTCTCTTGAGAGCCATGTCTGCCTACGGCGGCCTTTCTCAATAGCAAGGCTATGCTCGCTGAGTCTGTACATAGTCAAAGCTTTCCTTAATGTTGGGTCAGTCACAGTGGTCAGGTATTCTGCCACTCTCTGTTTAGGGTCAGTCACAGTGGTCAGGTATTCTGCCACTCTCTGTTTAGGGTCAGTCACAGTGGTCAGGTATTCTGCCACTGTGTACTCTCTGTGTAGGGTCAGTCACAGTGGTCAGGTATTCTGCCGCTGTGTACTCTCTGTGTAGGGTCAGTCACAGTGGTCAGGTATTCTGCCACTGTGTACTCTCTGTTTAGGGTCAGTCACAGTGGTCAGGTATTCTGCCACTCTCTGTTTAGGGTCAGTCACAGTGGTCAGGTATTCTGCCGCTGTGTCCTCTCTGTGTAGGGTCAGTCACAGTGGTCAGGTATTCTGCCACTCTCTGTTTAGGGTCAGTCACAGTGGTCAGGTATTCTGCCACTGTGTCCTCTCTGTTTAGGGTCAGTCACAGTGGTCAGGTATTCTGTCACTCTCTGTTTAGGGTCAGTCACAGTGGTCAGGTATTCTGCCACTCTCTGTTTAGGGTCAGTCACAGTGGTCAGGTATTCTGCCACTCTCTGTTTAGGGTCAGTCACAGTGGTCAGGTATTCTGCCACTCTCTGTTTAGGGTCAGTCACAGTGGTCAGGTATTCTGCCGCTGTGTCCTCTCTGTGTAGGGTCAGTCACAGTGGTCAGGTATTCTGCCACTCTCTGTTTAGGGTCAGTCACAGTGGTCAGGTATTCTGCCACTGTGTCCTCTCTGTGTAGGGTCAGTCACAGTGGTCAGGTATTCTGCCACTCTCTGTTTAGGGTCAGTCACAGTGGTCAGGTATTCTGCCACTCTCTGTGTAGGGTCAGTCACAGTGGTCAGGTATTCTGCCACTCTCTGTGTAGGGTCAGTCACAGTGGTCAGGTATTCTGCCACTCTCTGTTTAGGGTCAGTCACAGTGGTCAGGTATTCTGCCACTGTGTCCTCTCTGTTTAGGGTCAGTCACAGTGGTCAGGTATTCTGCCACTCTCTGTTTAGGGTCAGTCACAGTGGTCAGGTATTCTGCCACTCTCTGTGTAGGGTCAGTCACAGTGGTCAGGTATTCTGCCACTCTCTGTTTAGGGTCAGTCACAGTGGTCAGGTATTCTGCCACTCTCTGTTTAGGGTCAGTCACAGTGGTCAGGTATTCTGCCACTCTCTGTGTAGGGTCAGTCACAGTGGTCAGGTATTCTGACACTCTCTGTGTAGGGTCAGTCACAGTGGTCAGGTATTCTGCCACTCTCTGTTTAGGGTCAGTCACAGTGGTCAGGTATTCTGCCACTCTCTGTTTAGGGTCAGTCACAGTGGTCAGGTATTCTGCCACTCTCTGTTTAGGGTCAGTCACAGTGGTCAGGTATTCTGCCACTCTCTGTGTAGGGTCAGTCACAGTGGTCAGGTATTCTGCCACTCTCTGTGTAGGGTCAGTCACAGTGGTCAGGTATTCTGCCACTCTCTCTGTGTAGGGTCAGTCACAGTGGTCAGGTATTCTGCCACTCTCTGTTTAGGGTCAGTCACAGTGGTCAGGTATTCTGCCACTCTCTGTTTAGGGTCAGTCACAGTGGTCAGGTATTCTGCCATTCTCTAGGGTCAGTCACAGTGGTCTCTGTGTAGGGTCAGTCACAGTGGTCAGGTATTCTGCCACTCTCTGTGTAGGGTCAGTCACAGTGGTCAGGTATTCTGCCACTCTCTGTGTAGGGTCAGTCACAGTGGTCAGGTATTCTGCCACTCTCTGTGTAGGGTCAGTCACAGTGGTCAGGTATTCTGCCACTCTCTGTGTAGGGTCAGTCACAGTGGTCAGGTATTCTGCCACTCTCTGTGTAGGGTCAGTCACAGTGGTCAGGTATTCTGACATTCTAGTTTGCTCTGTTTTTTTGTTGATTATTTCAAGTAATGGTCTTTTTGTGAATATGTTGAATATGTGGGTCATAATTTGGTAAAAAGCCCATTTGCTCAGTACATTGTTTTCACTGAGGAAATGTACGAGTCTGCTGTTAATGATAATGCAGAGGATTTTTTTCCCAAGGTTGCTGTTAACGTATAGTTATTGGTAGTTATTGGGGTTGAATTTGTTTCCACTTTTGTGGAGATCAGACCTTGGTTAAAAATATTGGGGAAGATGCCAGAGCTGAGGATGATGTTAAAGCGTTCATGTTTAGCCAATTGAATTTTGTAGTCTGTTTATTTTATCATTTCATTGAGGATACCATCAACACCACAGGCCTCTTTGGGTTGGAGGGTTTGTATTTTGTCCTGTAGTTCATTCAATGTAATTGGAGAAACCAGTGGGTTCTGGTAGTCTTTAATAATTGATTCTAAGATGAGTAATTGATCATGTGTATGTATTAGCTGTTTGTTGTTTGTTGTAAGAGCCAATCAGATTGGAGAAGTGGTTTATCCAGACATCTCCATTTTGAATAGAGCTTTGTGTTGTTGTTTGTTTAGTGTTTTCCAATTTTCCCAGAAGTGGTTAGATTCTATGGATTCTTCAATTACATTGAGCTGATTTCTGACGTGCTGTTCCTTCTTTTTCCGTAGTGTATTTCTGTATTGTTTTAGTGATTCACCATAGTGAAGGCTCAGGTTCTGGGTTTCTGTGGTTTTGGTTGGATAAGTTTCTCAATTCCCTTCTTAGGTTTTTTGCATTCTTCATTAAAACCATGTCATTGTTGTTCATTTTCTTAGGTAATTTTGTCTCTCTCTCTCCCTCTCCCTCTTCCCCTCCCTCCCTCAGGACCGCTGTGGGGTTTATAATGAAACCAGCAAGACAAACTCAGAACAAGAGGCAGGAGACTGCTCACTCACTATCACTCATTCAGCAAATACAACTACATCCCCTGCTGACAGAACCAAACCGTGTCAATGCTGTCTGTTCTCAGTGTTCTTTTGCTGTAAGAGCCCTAGGTAGCTTCCCAAATGGTACCCTATTCCCTATGTAGTGCACTACTTTAGACCAGGGTACCCTATTCCCTATGTAGTGCACTACTTTAGACCAGGGTACCCTATTCCCTACGTAGTGCACTACTTTTGACCAGTATGCACTACTTAGGGAACCATTTGGGACTCACACAGTATCTAGTCAAATAATAACACTACTTAGAATTTACTATATCTTCTATAACATCTAATTCAACTAAATACAAAGTCCATGTGTTTATCTCCTAGCTACAAAAACAAACCAGTCAGTCAATTAAAAGGAGACGTCCGTGTTGTCCCCTCTCTTTACACCAGTGGAGATCGGTGCCGTTTAAGATGAGGGAAGACCATTTTTTTCTTTTTTAAATGAGCAATGTCCTTATTTCTATTACAACATATTGGATGACTCTCATTCATATTCCATTCACCCAGTTCAATGTAACAGCGACGGGTTTTAGGCTACTACATGATACTAGAATGTTCCCCTGTACCCATCATGAGGTTGCTACAACCTAGGAATGAAAGATTACAACGTAGGTCGAGAGACAAATAGGAGCCAAGGTGACAGACAGCGACAAATTCAATACCAACTTGCACACTCTTCCCTGCATCTAGCTGATCTAGCGTGTAATCATTAGAACAAACAGTTGTGTTTTGCAACTAAAACAAGTAGTATTTATTGAACACATTCAGGTAGGTCCATCCCCGTTTCATTCTGTTTAAGAAACGTTTAGCAAAATAATAGGTGGAATGAACACCCCTGATCACAGTTCCCTTTTATAGCAGCCACATACAGCATCATCACTTTGCTCGTTGTGTAATTCCTTCTCGCATCTCCTCTCACCTTTTCCTTTTGCTTGTGGACTTTAGTGCACAACACAACAGTTGTCTGTGACCAGGTGAAAAAACCTCTACAAGCCAAACCTTCATATCATAACCGCTAACCGCTACACAACCTACATCGTTGTCACCATATTAACATTATAGTCACCAAACTAGAACTAACGCTTTAGTAAACCCAAAATCCAATCCATGTGTACAATCAAAAAGTACAACGTACAGCAAGCAGTTTAGCAGTTACACCGGCGGTTAGCAGTTACACCGGCGGTTACACCGGCAGTTACACCGGCGGTTACACCGGCAGTTACACCGGCGGTTACACCGGCAGTTACACCGGCGGTTAGCAGTTACACCGGCGGTTACACCGGCAGTTAGCAGTTACACCGGCAGTTACACCGGCAGTTACACTGGCAGTTACACCGGCAGTTACACCGGCAGTTAGCAGTTACACCGGCAGTTAGCAGTTACACCGGCAGTTAGCAGTTACACCGGCAGTTACACCGGCAGTTACACCGGCAGTTACACCGGCAGTTACACCGGCAGTTAGCAGTTACACCGGCAGTTACACCGGCGGTTAGCAGTTACACCGGCAGTTACACCGGCAGTTACACCGGCAGTTAGCAGTTACACCGGCAGTTACACCGGCAGTTAGCAGTTACACCGGCAGTTAGCAGTTACACCGGCAGTTACACCGGCAGTTACACCGGCAGTTACACTGGCGGTTAGCAGTTACACCGGCAGTTACACCGGCAGTTACACCGGCAGTTAGCAGTTACACCGGCAGTTACACCGGCAGTTACACCGGCAGTTAGCAGTTACACCGGCGGTTACACCGGCAGTTAGCAGTTACACCGGCAGTTAGCAGTTACACCGGCAGTTACACCGGCGGTTACACCGGCAGTTAGCGGTTACACCGGCAGTTAGCAGTTACACCGGCGGTTAGCAGTTACACCGGCAGTTAGCAGTTACACCGGCGGTTAGCAGTTACACCGGCAGTTACACCGGCGGTTAGCAGTTACACCGGCGGTTACACCGGCAGTTAGCAGTTACACCGGCAGTTAGCAGTTACACCGGCAGTTACACCGGCAGTTACACCGGCGGTTAGCAGTTACACCGGCAGTTACACTGGCGGTTAGCAGTTACACCGGCAGTTACACTGGCAGTTACACCGGCAGTTACACCGGCAGTTACACCGGCAGTTAGCAGTTACACCGGCAGTTACACCGGCAGTTAGCAGTTACACAGGCAGTTACACCGGCAGTTACACCGGCGGTTAGCAGTTACACCGGCAGTTACACCGGCAGTTAGCAGTTACACCGGCAGTTACACTGGCAGTTACACCGGCAGTTACACCGGCAGTTACACCGGCAGTTAGCAGTTACACCGGCAGTTACACCGGCAGTTAGCAGTTACACAGGCAGTTACACCGGCAGTTAGCAGTTACACCGGCAGTTACACCGGCAGTTAGCAGTTACACCGGCAGTTACACCGGCAGTTACACCGGCAGTTACACCGGCAGTTAGCAGTTACACCGGCAGTTACACCGGCAGTTACACCGGCAGTTAGCAGTTACACCGGCAGTTACACCGGCAGTTAGCAGTTACACCGGCAGTTAGCAGTTACACCGGCAGTTACACCGGCGGTTAGCAGTTACACCGGCGGTTACACCGGCAGTTACACCGGCGGTTAGCAGTTACACCGGCGGTTAGCAGTTACACCGGCGGTTACACCGGCAGTTACACCGGCAGTTACACCGGCAGTTAGCAGTTACACCGGCGGTTAGCAGTTACACCGGCAGTTACACCGGCAGTTTAGCAGTTACACCGGCAGTTACACCGGCACCGGCAGGCAGTTACACCGGCGGTTAGCAGTTACACCGGCAGTTACACCGGCAGTTAGCAGTTACACGCAGTTAGCAGTTACACCGGCAGTTACACCGGCGGTTAGCAGTTACACCGGCAGTTACACCGGCAGTTACACCGGCGGTTAGCAGTTACACCGGCAGTTACACCGGCAGTTACACCGGCAGTTACACCGGCAGTTACACTGGCAGTTACACCGGCAGTTACACCGGCGGTGGTTAGCAGTTACACCGGCAGTTACACCGGCAGTTACACCGGCAGTTACACCGGCGGTTAGCAGTTACACCGGAAGTTACACCGGCAGTTACACTGGCAGTTACACCGGCAGTTACACCGGCAGTTACACCGGCAGTTACACCGGCAGTTACACCGGCAGTTACACCGGGGTGGTTAGCAGTTACACCGGCAGTTACACCGGCAGTTACACCGGCAGTTACACCGGCGGTTAGCAGTTACACCGGAAGTTACACCGGCAGTTACACTGGCAGTTACACCGGCAGTTACACCGGAAGTTACACCGGCAGTTACACCGGCAGTTACACCGGCGGTTAGCAGTTACACCGGCAGTTACACCGGCGGTTAGCAGTTACACCGGCAGTTACACCGGCAGTTACACCGGCGGTTAGCAGTTACACCGGCAGTTACACCGGCAGTTACACTGGCAGTTACACCGGCGGTTACACCGGCGGTTACACCGGCGGTTAGCAGTTACACCGGCAGTTACACCGGCGGTTAGCAGTTACACCGGCAGTTACACCGGCGGTTACACCGGCAGTTACACCGGCGGTTCCACCGGCGGTTAGCAGTTACACCGGCGGTTAGCAGTTACACCGGCGGTTACACCGGCGGTTACACTGGCGGTTACACCGGCGGTTAGCAGTTACACCGGCGGTTACACCGGCGGTTACACCGGCAGTTACACCGGCAGTTACACCGGCGGTTAGCAGTTACACCGGTGATTAGCAGTTACACTGGCAGTTACACCGGCAGTTACACCGGCAGTTACACAGGCGGTTACACCGGCGGCAATAAATAAATAAAACGGCTTACTTGGAAGAGTTTCAGTGATGGATAACCTTAACTAGGTAGCTAACAAACACCATTCCACTCTGTTTGAGTGCGATTGTTGAGTAAGCTAGCTAGCTAGCTAAGTATGCTAAACTTAGTTAGCTAAACTAAGAAGAAAAATCTGCAACATGTAATCATTTCAAAGATATCACTGACTTACAGTTCATTTTGGGGCGGCAGGGTAGCCTAGTGGTTAGAGTGTAGAGGTGGCAGGGTAGCCTAGTGGTTAGAGTGTAGAGGTGGCAGGGTAGCCTAGTGGTTAGAGTGTAGAGGAGGCAGGGTAGCCTAGTGGTTAGAGTGTAGAGGTGGCAGGGTAGCCTAGTGGTTAGAGTGTAGAGGCGGCAGGAAGACCTAGTGGTTAGAGTGTAGAGGTGGCAGGGTAGCCTAGTGGTTAGAGTGTAGAGGTGGCAGGGTAGCCTAGTGGTTAGAGTGTAGAGGTGGCAGGGTAGCCTAGTGGTTAGACATGTAGAGGCCACAGGGTAGCCTAGTGGTTAGAGTGTAGAGGTGGCAGGGTAGCCTAGTGGTTAGAGTGTAGAGGTGGCAGGGTAGCCTAGTGGTTAGAGTGTAGAGGTGGCAGGGTAGCCTAGTGGTTAGAGTGTAGAGGCGGCAGGGTAGCCTAGTGGTTAGAGTGTAGAGGTGGCAGGGTAGCCTAGTGGTTAGAGTGTAGAGGCGGCAGGGTAGCCTAGTGGTTAGAGTGTAGAGGAGGCAGGGTAGCCTAGTGGTTAGAGTGTAGAGGTGGCAGGGTAGCCTAGTGGTTAGAGTGTAGAGGCGGCAGGGTAGCCTAGTGGTTAGAGTGTAGAGGTGGCAGGGTAGCCTAGTGGTTAGAGTGTAGAGGTGGCAGGGTAGCCTAGTGGTTAGAGTGTAGAGGCGGCAGGGTAGCCTAGTGGTTAGAGTGTAGAGGCGGCAGGGTAGCCTAGTGGTTAGAGTGTAGAGGTGGCAGGGTAGCCTAGTGGTTAGAGTGTAGAGGCGGCAGGGTAGCCTAGTGGTTTGAATGTAGAGGTGGCAGGGTAGCCTAGTGGTTAGAGTGTAGAGGTGGCAGGGTAGCCTAGTGGTTAGAGTGTAGAGGAGGCAGGGTAGCCTAGTGGTTAGAGTGTAGAGGTGGCAGGGTAGCCTAGTGGTTAGAGTGTAGAGGTGGCAGGGTAGCCTAGTGGTTAGAGTGTAGAAGTGGCAGGGTAGCCTAGTGGTTAGAGTGTAGAGGCGGCAGGGTAGCCTAGTGGTTAGAGTGTAGAGGTGGCAGGGTAGCCTAGTGGTTAGAGTGTAGAGGTGGCAGGGTAGCCTAGTGGTTAGAGTGTAGAGGCGGCAGGGTAGCCTAGTGGTTAGAGTGTAGAGGTGGCAGGGTAACCTAGTGGTTAGAGTGTAGAGGTGGCAGGTAGCCTAGTGGTTAGAGTGTAGAGGCGGCAGGGTAGCCTAGTGGTTAGAGTGTAGAGGTGGCAGGGTAGCCTAGTGGTTAGAGTGTAGAGGTAGCAGGGTAGCCTAGTGGTTAGAGTGTAGAGGTGGCAGGGTAGCCTAGTGGTTAGAGTGTAGAGGTGGCAGGGTAGCCTAGTGGTTAGAGTGTAGAGGTGGCAGGGTAGCCTAGTGGTTAGAGTGTAGAGGCGGCAGGGTAGCCTAGTGGTTAGAGTGTAGAGGCGGCAGGGTAGCCTAGTGGTTAGAGTGTAGAGGTGGCAGGGTAGCCTAGTGGTTAGAGTGTAGAGGCGGCAGGGTAGCCTAGTGGTTAGAGTGTAGAGGTGGCAGGGTAGCCTAGTGGTTAGAGTGTAGAGGTGGCAGGGTAGCCTAGTGGTTAGAGTGTAGAGGCGGCAGGGTAGCCTAGTGGTTTGAATGTAGAGGTGGCAGGGTAGCCTAGTGGTTAGAGTGTAGAGGAGGCAGGGTAGCCTAGTGGTTTGAATGTAGAGGTGGCAGGGTAGCCTAGTGATTAGAGCGTTGGACTAGTAACCGGAAGGTTCTAAGTTCAAACCCCCCGAGCTGACAAGATACAAATCTGTCGTTCTGCCCCAGAACAGGCAGTTAACCCACTGTTCCTAGGCCGTCATTGAAAATAAGAATTTGTTCTTAACTGACTTGCCTAGTTAAATAAAGGTTAAAAAAAAATAAAAAAAATTAAATATGAGGAAATAAGCCAATTTAAATAAATTCATTAGGCCCTAATCTAGGGATTTCACATATGACTGGGAATACAGATACGCATCACAGATACCTTAACAAAAAGGGTAGGGACGTGGATCAGAAAACCAGTCAGTATCTGGTGTGGATCAGAAAACCAGTCAGTATCTGGTGTGGATCAGAAAACCAGTCAGTATCTGGTGTGGATCAGAAAACCAGTCAGTATCTGGTGTGGATCAGAAAACCAGTCAGTATCTGGTGTGGATCAGAAAACCAGTCAGTATCTGGTGTGGATCAGAAAACCAGTCAGTATCTGGTGTGACCACCGTTTGCCTCATGCAGCGCGACACATCTCCTTCACACAGAGTTGATCAGGCTCTTGATTGTGACCTGTGGAATGTTGTCCCACTCCTCTTCAATGGCTGTGCGAAGTTGCTGGATATTGGCAGGAACTGGAACACTCTGTGGTACACGTCGATCCAGAGCATCCCAAACATGCTCAACGGATGACATGTCTGAGTATACAGGCCATGGATGAACTGGGACATTTTCAGCTTCCAGGAATTGTGTTCAGATCCGATGACATGGGGCCGTATATATTATCATGCTGAAACATGAGGTGATGGTGGTGGATGAATGGCACGACAATGGGCCTCAGGATCTCATCACGTTATCTCTGTGCATTACAATTACCATTAATAAAATGTGTGTTTGTTGTCCTTAGCCCATAGTATAGTCCCACTGCCACCATGGGTTCACAACATTGACATCATCAAACCCCGCGACATCTGCCTGGTACAGTTTTAACCGGGATTCATCCGTGAAGAGCACACTTCTCCAGCGTGCCGGTGGCCATTGAAGGTTTGTGCAGAAATTCTTCAGTTGTACAAACCCAGTTTAATAAGCTGTCCAGATGGCTGGCCTCAGACTATCCCACAGGTGAGGAAGCCAGATGTGGAGGTCCTGGGCTGGCATGGTTACACGTGGTCTGCGGGCGTACTGCCAAATTCTTTAAAATGGCATTGGAGGTGGCTTATGGTAGAGAAGAGAAATTAACATTCAATTCTCTGGCAACAGCTCTGGTGGACATTCCTGCAGTCAGCATGCCAATTGCACACTCCATCAACTTGAGACATCTGTGACATTGTGTTGTGTGACAAAACTGCACATTTAAGAGTGGCCTTATGTTGCCCCCAGCACAAGGTGCACCTGTGTAATGATCATGCTGATTAATCAGCTTCTTGATATGCCACACCTGTCAGGTTGATGGATTATCTTGGCAAAGGAGAAATGCTCACTAACAGGGATGTAAACAAATTTGTGGACAACATTTGAGAGAAATAAGCTTTTTGTTCGTATGGAACATTTCTGGGATGTTTTATTTCAGCTCGTGAAAGATGGGACCAACACTTTACATGTTGCGTTTATATTTTCATTCAGTGTACTATATTTTTTATACATTTTTTTAATTTTATGTTTCACTATTTAAAATGTTATGATATTCACGAAGTAGTATGGTCCTCCCATTCCTCCTCTGAGCAGCCTCCACTGCTTTACACTTCATCGTAGGCATTTGTCTATTTTGGGACGGCTCACATGAGCCTCCCTCCACCACTCCACAGGGCGCTCTGCTTTCCTCTGCTCTGTTCTGCCTGAATACAGCTCAGTGTTTCTCTGCTCCCTGGTCGTCGGGACAAAGGGAGGGCCAGCAGATCAGAATCCGTCTCAAATGGCACCCTATTCCCTATGTAGTGCACTACTTTGGACCAGAGCACCCTATTCCCTATATAGTGCACTACTTTGGACCAGAGCACCCTATTCCCTATTTAGTGCACTACTTTGGACCAGATCACCCTATTCCTTATATAGTGCACTACTCTGGACCAGAGCACCCTATTCCTTATATAGTGCACTACTTTGGACCAGAGCACCCTATTCCTTATATAGTGCACTACTTTGGACCAGAGCACCCTATTCCCTATATAGTGCACTACTTTGGACCTAGAGCTGCTCCAGTCTTCGCCCAGTCCTCTCTCTTTCTCCCTCCCTCTTCTTTCTGAGCTCCACATGGCAGAGTCCATTCAACTCCATCGACACAAAGCTGACTGCCACGGCAGCCATCACAGTAGCGTCATCATGGCTGAAGGAAACTACAAGGGGAACTGGCTTCCAAACCAGAGGGTCATCATGGCTGAAGGAAACTACAAGGGGAACTGGCTTCCAAACCAGAGGGTCATCATGGCTGAAGGAAACTACAAGGGGAACTGGCTTCCAAACCAGAGGGTCATCATGGCTGAAGGAAACTACAAGGGGAACTGGCTTCCAACCAGGGGTCATCATGGCTCCAAACCAGAGGGTCATCATGGCTGAAGGAAACTACAAGGGGAACTGGCTTCCAAACCAGGGTCATCATGGCTGAAGGAAACTACAAGGGGAACTGGCTTCCAAACCAGAGGGTCATCATGGCTGAAGGAAACTACAAGGGGAACTGGCTTCCATCACAGTAGCGTCATCATGGCTGAAGGAAACTACAAGGGGAACTGGCTTCCATCACAGTAGCGTCATCATGGCTGAAGGAAACTACAAGGGGAACTGGCTTCCATCACAGTAGCGTCATCATGGCTGAAGGAAACTACAAGGGGAACTGGCTTCCAAACCAGAGGGTCATCATGGCAGAAACTAGCTTCCAAACCAGAGGGTCATCATGGCTGAAGGAAACTACAAGGGGAACTGGCTTCCATCACAGTACTACAAGGGAACTGGCTTCCAAACCAGAGGGTCATCATGGCTGAAGGAAACTACAAGGGGAACTGGCTTCCAAACCAGAGGGTCAGCATTGGCAGAAAGAAACTACAAGGGGAACTGGCTTCCAAACCAGAGGGTCATCATTGGCTGAAGCTTCCATCACAGTAGCGTCATCATGGCTGAAGGAGGGGAACTGGCTTCCATCACTAGTCATCTGAAGGAAACTACAAGGGGAACTGGCTTCCAAACCTCATCATGGCTGAAGGAAAGAGGGGAACATCAAATCCAGAGGGTCATCATGGCTGAAGGAAACTACAAGGGGAACTGGCTTCCAAACCAGAGGGTCATCATGGCTGAAGGAAACTACAAGGGGAACTGGCTTCCAAACCAGAGGGTCATCATGGCTGAAGGAAACTACAAGGGGAACTGGCTTCCAAACCAGAGGGTCATCATGGCTGAAGGAAACTACAAGGGGAACTGGCTTCCAAACCAGAGGGTCATCATGGCTGAAGGAAACTACAAGGGGAACTGGCTTCCAAACCAGAGGGTCATCATGGCTGAAGGAAACTACAAGGGGAACTGGCTTCCAAACCAGTCATCATGCAGCAACCACAGCTTTATGAGTCACTGGAGTTACCTCCCAAATGGCACCCTATTCCATATATAGCCCATCGGGCTCTGGTCAAAAGTAGTGCACTATATAGGGACTAGGGCTCTGGTCAAAAGTAGTGCACTATATAGGGTGTAATTTGGGACGTTCACACTCGGGACGTTCACACTCGGGACGTTCACACTGGGGACGTTCACACTGGGGACGTTCACACTGGGGACGTTCACACTGGGGACGTTCACACTCGGGACGTTCACACTCGGGACGTTCAAACTCGGGACGTCGGGACGTTCACACTCGGGACGTTCACACTCGGGACGTTCACACTCGGGACGTTCACACTGGGATAACTGGCTCTACTTGGGGCCCTGCAGGCCTGCTGAAAGAGATCCAGAATGAGTGAATGTGATGACTACTAAACTGTTTTAAACACCATATCCTAAAAGACCAGTCTGTCACCTTTCTCTCTGTTTGACTCTGTTATTACATCTCTCTCCCTCTTCTCTTCTTGCCGCCATGGGTTGGTCAGACAACCCCTGTTTATAAATAGGAGTGTTTTTTCAGCAGCTCTGCTGAGGAGGTCTCTTTTCATTTCAGATCGAGTGTCTCTCAACTTTGATGTGCGGCCGATACAGAATGCTTTCGGGGTGCCTAGCTCCGTAACACGGTCACAAACATGCCTAGCATTGGAACGCTGTACTCCAAAAGCGCCATGGCGACAACCTCCGTCTCTGTTATGTCATAACATTCTGTAACATATCACTGAGACCAAAAAAATGTCATTTTACTGAAAAAATACATGTAAGAGAAGAATATGAAGATGTCAACTGAGTGAATTACCAGAGTTTTGCAGGTTCTCTCTATTTTCAGAAAAGAGAAAAGCCAAACGTAACTATGAGGGACAAAGAGGAAGTAATCAAGACGCTCCTACTGAGATTATGGAAGTAGTTGACCAACCACAGCAGCTTCCTGTGAGAGAGTTGACCGCAAACATAGCTAGGGTTAACTAACACAAAAAGCCACAACATCACCATTCAGTCTCCCCAGTGGTGTAAAGCTACAACATCACCATTCAGTCTCCCCAGTGGTGTAAAGCTACAACATCACCATTCAGTCTCCCCAGTGGTGTAAAGCTACAACATCACCATTCAGTCTCCCCAGTGGTGTAAAGTCCTCCAGATCAGAGGCATCGATGACCAGGGATTTTTCAGTGAGTCCCCAGATCAGAGGCAGTAGGGATGACCAGGGATGTTCTCTGTTTAGTGAGTCTGTCAGTCAGGGTAAAGTAGGGATGACCAGGGATGTTCCCTCAGTGGTCCTCCAGAAGCAGTAGGGATGACCAGGGAGTTCTCCCAGTGAGTCTGTCAGATCAGAGGCAAGGGATGACCAGGGAGTTCCCAGTTTGTAAAGTCTGCAATATCAACAGTAGGGATGACCAGGGATGTTTCAGTGAGTCCCCCAGTGGTGTAAAGCTACAACATCACCATTCAGTCTCCCTGTTTGGTGTCCTCCAGATCAAAGGCAGTAGGGATCACCATTCAGTGATCTCCCCAGTGGTTTTAAGGGACTGGGGTCAACTATCATATAGTGGTTTTCAGTCTCCTAGTGGTGGATAGTGGTTTTACTAGAGGGGCTGGGGTCAACAGTGATATTCAGTCTCCCAGTGGTTTACTAGAGGGGCTGGGAGTCAACTAGTGATATATAGTGGATAGTGGTTGTACTAGAGGGACTGGACATCACTATGATCAGTCCCCAGTGGTTGTAAAGGGACTGAGGTCAACATGATATATAGTCAGTCTCCCCCAGAGTTGTACTAGCTACAACATCAACATTCAGTGGCTTTACTGGAGGGACCCAGTGGTGGCTTTACTGGAGGGACTGGGGTCAACATCATGGATAGTGGCTTTACTGGAGGGACTGGGGGTCCCAGTGGTGTACTAGAGGGACTGGAGGTCAACATCACCATTTAGTGGATCCCCAGTGGTGTACTAGAGGGACTGGGGTCAACTACCATTAGTCTCCCCAGTGGTACTAAGGGACTGGAGGTCAACTATCACCATTCAGTCTCCCCAGTGGTTGTACTAGAGGGACTGGAGGTCAACATCACCATTCAGTGGATCCCCAGTGGTGTACTAGAGGGACTGGAGGTCAACATCACCATTCAGTCTCCCCAGTGGTTGTACTAGAGGGACTGGAGGTCAACATCACCATTCAGTCTGGATAGTGGTTGTACTAGAGGGACTGGAGGTCATCACCATTATAGTCTCCCCAGTGGTTGTAAAGCTGGGGTCAATAGTCACCATATCAGTGGATCCCCAGTGGTTTGTACTAGAGGGCTGGGGTCAACATCACCATATAGTGGATCCCCAGTGGTTGTACTACAACATCACCATTCAGTCTCCCCAGTGTTGTGTAGAGGGAAGGGGTCAACATCATATGCAGTCTCCCCAGGGATGTTCTCTAGTTATAGTGGTTCGCTCCAGACTGGAGGTCAACTAGTGATATATAGTGGATAGTGACCAGGGACTGGAGGTCAACTAGCTATATATAGTGGATAGTGGTTGTACTAGAGGGACTGAGGTCAACTAGTTATTTAGTGAGTCCTCCAGGGATCAGAGGCAGTGGATAGTGGATGACCAGGGATGTTCTCTAGTTATTTAGTGAGTCTGTCAGAGGACAGGGGGAGGCATATATAGTGGATAGTGGTTGACCAGGGACTGGGGTCAACTAGTTTAGTGAGTCTGCTAGAGGGACAGGGTCAACTAGTGATGATATAGTGGATGTGGTTGTATAAGAGGGACTGAGTCCTCCAGATAGTGATATCAGTGGATAGTGGTTGTACCAGGGATGTCAACTAGTGTTTAGTGAGTCCTCCAGATCAAAGGCAGTAGGGATGAGGATGAGTGATATATAGTGGTTTTACTAGAGGGACTGGGGTCAACTAGTGATATATAGTGGTTTTACTAGAGGGACTGGGGTCAACTAGTGATATATAGTGGATAGTGGTTTTACTAGAGGGGCTGGGGGTCAACTAGTGATATATAGTGGATAGTGGTTGTACTAGAGGGACTGGAGGTCAACTAGTGATATATAGTGGATAGTGGTTTTACTAGAGGGACTGGGGTCAACTAGTGATATATAGTGATATAGGGACTGGGGTTGTAGTGGCTTTACTGGAGGGACTGGGGTCAACTAGTGATATATAGTGGCTTTACTGGAGGGTGGGGGTTGTGACTATAGTGGACTGGAGGTCAACTAGCTATATATAGTGGATAGTGGTTGTACTAGAGGGACTGGAGGTCAACTAGTGATATATAGTGGATAGTGGTTGTACTAGAGGGACTGGGGTCAACTAGTGATATATAGTGGATAGTGGTTGTACTAGAGGGACTGGAGGTCAACTAGCTATATATAGTGGATAGTGGTTGTACTAGAGGGAGGGTCAACTAGGAGGTCTAGAGGGACTGAGGTCAACTAGTTATATATAGTGGATAGTGGTGGAGGTACTAGAGGGACTGGAGGTCAACTAGTGATATATAGTGGATAGTGGTTGTACTAGAGGGACTGGAGGTCAACTAGTGATATATAGTGGATAGTGGTTGTACTAGAGGGACTGGAGGTCAACTAGTGATATATAGTGGATAGTGGTTGTACTAGAGGGACTGGAGGTCAACTAGCTATATATAGTGGATAGTGGTTGTACTAGAGGGACTGGAGGTCAACTAGTGATATATAGTGGATAGTGATTGTACTAGAGGGACTGGAGGTCAACTAGCTATATATAGTGGATAGTGGTACTAGAGGACTGGAGGTCAACTAGAGTGGGGACTGGAGGTCAACTAGTGATATATAGTGGATAGTGATTGTACTAGAGGGACTGGAGGTCAACTAGCGATATATAGTGGATAGTGGTTGTACTAGAGGGACTGAGGTCAACTAGTTATATATAGTGGTTGCGCTAGAGGGACAGGGGGTCAACTAGTGATATATAGTGGATAGTGATTGTACTAGAGGGACTGGAGGTCAACTAGCTATATATAGTGGATAGTGGTTGTACTAGAGGGAGGGACTAGTTATATAGAGGTCAGGACAGGGGTCAACTAGTGATATATAGTGGATAGTGATTGTACTAGAGGGACTGGAGGTCAACTAGCTATATATAGTGGATAGTGGTTGTACTAGAGGGACTGGAGGTCAACTAGTGATATATAGTGGATAGTGGTTGTACTAGAGGGACTGGGGTCAACTAGTTATATAGAGTGGTTGCGCTAGAGGGACAGGGGGTCAACTAGCTATATATAGTGGATAGTGGTTGTGTTAGAGGGACTGGGGGTCAACCTATGTGAGAATGCTGTTCATCGACTACAGCTCAGCATTCAACACCATAGTACCCTCCAAACTCGTAATCAAGCTCGAGTCCCTAGGTCTCGACCCCGCCCTGTGCAACTGGGTACTGGACTTCCTGACGGGCCGCCCCCAGGTGGTGAGGGTAGGTAACAACATCTCCACCCCGCTGATCCTCAACACTGGGGCCCCACAAGGGTGCGTTCTGAGCCCTCTCCTGTACTCCCTGTTCACCCACGACTGCGTGGCCACGCACGCCTCCAATTCAATCATCAAGTTTGCGGACGACACTACATTGGTAGGCTTGATTACCAACAACGACGAGACTGCCTACAGGGAGGAGGTGAGGGCCCTCGGAGTGTGGTGTCAGGAAAATAACCTCACACTCAACGTCAACAAAACAAAGGAGATGATTGTGGACTTCAGGAAACAGCAGAGGGAGCACCCCCTTATCCACATCGATGTGGAGACTGTAGTAAGTTTTAAGTTCCTCGGCGTACACATCACAGACAAACTGAATTGGTCCACCCACACAGACAGCATCGTGAAGAAGGCGCAGCAGCGCCTCTTCAACCTCAGGAGGCTGAAGAAATTCGGCTTGTCACCAAAAGCACTCACAAACTTCTACAGAGGCACAATCGAGAGCATCCTGTATCACCGCCTGGTACGGCAACTGCTCCGCCCACAACCGTAAGGCTCTCCAGAGGGTAGTGAGGTCTGCACAACGCATCACCGGGGGCAAACTACCTGCCCTCCAGGACACCTACACCACCCGATGTTACAGGAAGGCCATAAAGATCATCAACCACCAGAGCCACTGCCTGTTCACCCCGCTATCATCCAGAAGGCGATGTCAGTACAGGTGCATCAAAGCAGGGACCGAGAGACTGAAAAACAGCTTCTATCTCAAGGCCATCAGACTGTTAACCATCCACCACTAACATTGAGTGGCTGCTGCCATACATGTAAAAATGTATCACTAGCCACTTTAAACTATGCCACTTTATGTTTATATACCCTACATTGCTCATCTCATATGTATATACTGTACTCCATACCATCTACTGCATCTTGCTTATGCCGTTCTGTACCATCACTCATTCATATCTTTATGTACATATTCTTTATCCCTTTACACTTGTGTGTATAAGGTAGTTGTTGTGGAATTGTTAGGTTAGATTACTCGTTGGTTATTACTGCATTGTCGGAACTAGAAGCACAAGCATTTCGCTACACTCGCATTAACATCTGCTAACCATGTGAATGAGACAAATAAAATTATGTTCCAGCTGTAACCTGATCCCCAGACACTACGTTCCAGCTGTAACCTGATCCCCAGACACTATGTTCCAGCTGTAACCTGATCCCCAGACACTATGTTCCAGCTGTAACCTGATCCCCAAACACTACGTTCCAGCTGTAACCTGATCCCCAGACACTATGTTCCTGATGTAACCTGATCCCCAGACACTACATTCCAGCTGTAACCTGATCCCCAGACACTATGTTCCAGCTGTAACCTGATCCCCAGACACTACGTTCCAGCTGTAACCTGATCCCCAGACACTATGTTCCTGATGTAACCTGATCCCCAGACACTACGTTCCAGCTGTAACCTGATCCCCAGACACTATGTTCCAGCTGTAACCTGATCCCCAGACACTACGTTCCAGCTGTAACCTGATCCCCAAACACTACGTTCCAGCTGTAACCTGATCCCCAGAAACTATGTTCCTGATGTAACCTGATCCCCAGACACTACGTTCCAGCTGTAACCTGATCCCCAGGCACTACGTTCCAGCTGTAACCTGATCCCCAGACACTATGTTCCAGCTGTAACCTGATCCCCAGACACTATGTTCCAGCTGTAACCTGATCCCCAGACACTACGTTCCAGCTGTAACCTGATCCCCAAACACTACGTTCCTGATGTAACCTGATCCCCAGACACTACGTTCCAGCTGTAACCTGATCCCCAGACACTATGTTCCTGATGTAACCTGATCCCCAGACACTACATTCCAGCTGTAACCTGATCCCCAGACACTATGTTCGAGCTGTAACCTGATCCCCAAACACTACGTTCCAGCTGTAACCTGATCCCCAGACACTATGTTCCAGCTGTAACCTGATCCCCAAACACTACGTTCCAGCTGTAACCTGATCCCCAAACACTACGTTGCAGCTGTAACCTGATCCCCAGACACTACGTTCCAGCTGTAACCTGATCCCCAAACACTACGTTCCAGCTGTAACCTGAGCCTCAGACACTACGTTCCAGCTGTAACCTGATCCCCAGACACTACGTTCCAGCTGTAACCTGATCCCCAAACACTATGTTCCAGCTGTAACCTGATCCCCAGACACTACGTTCCAGCTGTAACCTGATCCCCAGACACTACGTTCCAGCTGTAACCTGATCCCCAGACACTACGTTCCAGCTGTAACCTGATCCCCAGACACTACCTTCCAGCTGTAACCTGATCCCCAGACACTATGTTCCAGCTGTAACCTGATCCCCAGACACTACGTTCCAGCTGTAACCTGATCCCCAGACACTACGTTCCAGCTGTAACCTGAGCCTCAGACACTACGTTCCAGCTGTAACCTGATCCCCAGACACTACGTTCCAGCTGTAACCTGATCCTCAGACACTACGTTCCAGCTGTAACCTGAGCCTCAGACACATATGTTTCAAAAGTGCACTACCTTTGATCAGGGCCCATAGGGCTGTTATTGGATCTTAATAATATCATTATTAAAAAGGCATAGAGAGTTAACATATATAAGGTTCTGTTATTAAACTTACTTGAGGAAGTATCTTTGTCCAGAGGGGGTCTTGGCCATCTCCCAGCCCGGGGGCAGGGGCATGTCCTCTGGGATCTCATAAGATGACTGTCGGAGGTGCGGTGGGGGAGCGCCAGCAGGGACCATGCCCAACAGGGGAGACACTGCCCCTAGCTGTAGGGAGGCAGGGGACGAGTGGGCACGCACGTGGTGGGGGGGATGGCACCGGCTGTACCTGCGTCTGTGCTGGTCTGGGCGGAGAGAGGAGGAGTAGGAGAGGGGAGTCAGGGAAGAGGAGGAGTAGGAGAGGGGAGTCAGGAAAGAAGAGGAATAGGAGAGGGGAGTCAGGGAAGCAGAGGAATAGGAGAGGGGAGTCAGGGAAGAGGAGGAGTAGGAGAGGGGAGTCAGGGAAGAGGAGGAGTAGGAGAGGGGAGTCAGGGAAGAGGAGGAGTAGGAGAGTGGAGTCAGGGAAGAGGAGGAGTAGGAGAGGAGAGTCAGGGAAGAGGAGGAGTAGGAGTAGGAGAGGGGAGTCAGGGAGGGAGGAGGAGTAGGAGAGGGGAGTCAGGGAAGAGGAGGAGTAGGAAAGGGGAGTCAGGGAAGAGGAGGAGTAGGAGAGGGAGTCAGGGAAGAGGAGGAGTAGGAGAGGGGAATCAGGGAAGAGGAGGAGTAGGAGAGGGGAATCAGGGAAGAGGAGGAGTAGGAGAGGGGAGTCAGGGAAGAGGAGGAGTAGGAGAGGGGAGTCAGGGAAGAAAAGGAGGAGTAGGAGAGGGGAGTCAGGGAAGAGGAGGAGTAGGAGAGAGGAGGAAGAGAGAGGAGGAGTAGGAGAGGGGAGTCAGGGAAGAGGAGGAGTAGGAGAGGGGAGTCAGGGAAGAGGAGGAGTAGGAGAGGGGAGTCAGGGAAGAGGAGGAGTAGGAGAGGGGAGTCAGGGAAGAGGAGGAGTAGGAGAGGGGAGTCAGGGAAGAGGAGCAGTAGGAGAGGGGAGTCAGGGAAGAAGAGGAGGAGTAGGAGAGGGGAGTCAGGGAAGAGGATGAGTAGGAGAGGGGAGTCAGGGAAGAAGAGGAGGAGTAGGGAGAGGGGAGTCAGGGAAGAGGAGGAGTAGGAGAGGGGAGTCAGGGAAGAGGAGGAGTAGGAGAGGGAGTCAGGGAAGAGGAGGAGGAGTAGGAGAGGAGGAGTCAGGGAAGAGGAGGAGTAGGAGAGGGGAGTCAGGGAAGAGGAGGAGTAGGAGAGGGGAGTCAGGGAAGAGGAGGAGTAGGAGAGGGGAGTCAGGGAAGAGGAGGAGTAGGAGAGGGGAGTCAGGGAAGAGGAGGAGTAGGAGAGGGGAGTCAGGGAAGAGGAGGAGTAGGAGAGGGGAGTCAGGGAAGAGGAGGAGTAGGAGAGGGGAGTCAGGGAAGAGGAGTAGTAGGAGAGGGGAGTCAGGGAAGAGTAGGAGAGGGGAGTCAGGGAAGAGGAGGAGGAGTAGGAGAGGGGAGTCAGGGAAGAGGAGGAGTATGAGAGGGGAGTCAGGGAAGAGGAGGAGTAGGAGAGAGGAGTCAGGGAAGAGGAGGAGTAGAGAGGGGAGTCAGGGAAGAAGAGGAGGAGTAGGAGAGGGGAGTCAGGGAAGAAGAGGAGGAGTAGGAGAGGGGAGTCAGGGAAGAGGAGGAGTAGGAGAGGGGAGTCAGGGAAGAGGAGGAGTAGGAGAGGGAGTCAGGGAAGAGGAGGAGTAGGAGAGGGAGTCAGGGAAGAGGAGGAGTAGGAGAGGGGAGTCAGGGAAGAGGAGGAGTAGGAGAGGGGAGTCAGGGAAGAGGAGGAGTAGGAGAGGGGAGTCAGGGAAGAGGAGGAGTAGGAGAGGAGAGTCAGGGAAGAGGAGGAGTAGGAGAGGGGAGTCAGGGAAGAGGAGGAGTCAGGGAAGAGGAGGAGAGGAGAGTCAGGGAAGAGGAGGAGTAGAGAGGGGAGTCAGGGAGAGAGGAGAGTAGGGAGAGGGGGAGTCAGGGAAGAGGAGGAGTAGGAGGGAGGAGGAAGGAGAGAGGAGGAGTAGGAGAGGGGAGTCAGGGAAGAGGAGGAGTAGGAGAGGGAGTCAGGAAGAGGAGGAGTAGGAGAGGGGAGTCAGGGAAGAGGAGGAGTAGGAGAGGGGAGTCAGGGAAGAGGAGGAGTAGGAGAGGGGAGTCAGGGAAGAGGAGCAGTAGGAGAGGGGAGTCAGGGAAGAAGAGGAGGAGTAGGAGAGGGGAGTCAGGGAAGAGGATGAGTAGGAGAGGGGAGTCAGGGAAGAAGAGGAGGAGTAGGAGAGGGGAGTCAGGGAAGAGGAGGAGTAGGAGAGGGGAGTCAGGGAAGAGGAGGAGTAGGAGAGGGGAGTCAGGGAAGAGGAGGAGTAGGAGAGAGGAGTCAGGGAAGAGGAGGAGTAGGAGAGGGGAGTCAGGGAAGAGGAGGAGTAGGAGAGGGGAGTCAGGGAAGAGGAGGAGTAGGAGAGGGGAGTCAGGGAAGAGGAGGAGTATGAGAGGGGAGTCAGGGAAGAGGAGGAGTAGGAGAGGGGAGTCAGGGAAGAGGAGGAGTAGGAGAGGGGAGTCAGGGAAGAGGAGGAGTAGGAGAGGGGAGTCAGGAAAGTGATTCACTAACTGGTGCATGAGTCACCCAGATTACTGATGGAAAGTTTTCATAAAAAACACCTAAATGTTGTTCAATCATGTTCCGCACTATTCAAAGTAATTCATATAATTAATTATAGTCAAGTTTTATAACGAGTTGAGTTCAATAAAGAAATACATTGGTTGTTGTTCCATGCAATAAGAACAAACGTTCTGTTCCTAAACTTGAATGAAGCAAACATTATGATAATAAGAAGGCCTCGTCTCACTGCTCGGTTTATAAAGCCTGGAGAAGACAAGAGGGCTGATGCAGCAGGGACAACAACTTTGGAAGTCCTGAAAGCGCATACTCCGACACGTCCATGCCACCGTCAAAACCGCGCATGCGCACCGGTTGGCTCAACTCACTCATTAAAGATCAGAAACCGAAAGGGTTAAAAAGTGTAAATGGGCTACGAGTGATTCCACCACATGATTTCCTAAGCTTTTTACTAACATTAAAGGGCATGCATTGTTTAACTAAACTGACCTGTTACAAGCATAGGGCCTCACGCTGCAGTCCATTCCTCGATTTACAAACCTAACAACTTTATATCAATCTTAAAACGAATATTATGTTCATCATGGTGTATTAATTAAATAATACTTTTCGGAAATACAATAAACTGCATTATATCAAGCCTACATAAGATATATCTGTACCTTAAACGTTTGGAATAACTTACATGAACTATAGTAATAGCACGTAGGTAGTACTAGTTAATATGCCTTAACACTTAGAGAAAGTTATTCAACAACTCCTGAAAAAGTGAAGCTGCTTCAGTTGATTCATCTTGATTTAGACAACAGAAGATACCTTCTAATGTAATGAACGTGTTGGGACACAGTCGACTAGTAACATGCGCAGCGGATAGTTCTCTTATAGTTGGTGAAGTGTCTGGGGGCTTTGTATCTGGGCTGTGTGTGAGGGTGGTCTCTCTCGTCTTACTTGTCTGGAGTGGGACTTTGGCTCTGGCGGTTTGAAGAAGGAATCTGGAAGCTTTCTCATCCTCATAGGGACGGAGGGGGGGACGATGGTATTTTTCGGGTTCATAACAGCGTTGAAAAGGGCCTCCAGGTCCGTCTCGGAGTCTCCACGGACGTGGATTATCTGGTGACCGGCCGGGGGGTTGTGCTGGCTCGGATCCATGTTTATTCCAACAAAAAATATATTTTTTTAACTATTTACCCGAGAAAAAATATATGTTTAAAAAGACTCAACCCAAAGAGACAAAAAAAAAAATCACGTTTTTCGGAGAGCGAAACTCGAAACCTCGATCATCGAAAGTTAAATCAAAGGGAGTCCAAAAAGTAAATTTGATGAAGTTATGTTCTCCCAGCAGCAGGGTTAGCTATCGCAGTCACCACCAACTGTACACTTCTTTCTGATGTTTCGGGAGAACACACTGTAAAATATAACAACGCGCATATCTACTCAACTGTATCTGTAACTTTTACACACAAAAAAAGAAACACAAAGAAAAAGTTGAACCTTTACCTGGCTAAAGTCAAATTACTGCACAGATTTACCCTCGAAAGTTTTTCAGATTTTTCCCTAAAAAACGAGTGACAGCGCACATTGCAAATCCCAGCCGTGTCAGTGTTGTAAAGTTGAGTCTGACTTGGGTCTAAACTCTGACTCATGTGATCTGAGCCTCAGACCGGGCGGAGCCTGGCCGCGTTATCTGGAACGACAAGTTCCTTTAAAGACACGGAGAGAACTTCCTCGACCGCAATATTACATTAAAACAGCTTCATATTTTAGACAAACTTCAAGTGCTTTGGTGTGGGGGAAAAGTTATTTTAATTATACTGAATAAAAAATATAAACGCAACCATGCAACAATTTCAAATATGTTACTGAGTTACAGTTCATCTAAGGAAATCAGTCAATTGAAATAAATAAATTAGGACCTAATCTATCGATTTCACATGACTGGAAATACTGTTAGTTAAAAAGGTTGTGGATCAGAAAACTCCTCCGTATCTGTTGTGACCACCTCATACAATGACACATGTTTATTTTAAGTCACTTGAGAACAAATTCTTATTTACAATGACAACCTACCTCGGCCACGTCCTATGGGACTCCCAATCACAGCCTGGATATTTGAACCAGGGACTGTAGTGTCACCTCTTACACTGAGATGCAGTGCCTTAGACCGCTGCGCAACTCAGGAGCCTCGTCTCTTTTGCATAGAGTTGATCAGGCTGTTGATTGTGACCTGTGGAATGTTGTCCCACTCCTCTTCAATGGCTGTGAGAAGTTGCTGGATATTGGCGGGAACTGGAACACTCTGTGGTACATGTTGATCCGGAGCATCCCAAACATGCTCAATGGATGACATGTCTGACTATACAGGCCATGGATGAACTGGGGCATTTTCAGCTTCCAGGAATTGTGTACAGATCCTTGGACATGGGGCCGTATATATTATCATGCTGAAACATGAGGTGATGGTGGTGGATGAATGGAACACAATGGGCCTCAGGATCTCATCACGTTATCTCTGTGCATTCAAATTCCCAACAATAAAATGCGACTGTGTTCGTTGTCCGTAGCTTATGCCTGCCTATATCATAACCCCACCGCCACTATGGGGCACTCTGTTCACAACGTTGACATGAGCGAACCGCTTGCCCACACGACACCATACACATGGTCTGCGTTTGTGAGGCCGGTTGGGTGTACTAGCAAATTCTCTAAAACAATGTTTACAGTAGAGAGCAACAGCTCTGGTGGACATTCCTGCAGTCAGCAGCTCTGGTGGACATTCCTGCAGTCAGCAGCTCTAGTGGACATTCCTGCAGTTAGCAGCTCTGGTGGACATTCCTGCAGTCAGCAGCTCTGGTGGACATTCCTGCAGTCAGCAGCTCTAGTGGACATTCCTGCAGTCAGCAGCTCTGGTGGACATTCCTGCAGTCAGCAGCTCTAGTGGACATTCCTGCAGTCAGCAGCTCTGGTGGACATTCCTGCAGTCAGCAGCTCTGGTGGACATTCCTGCAGTCAGCAGCTCTGGTGGACATTCCTGCAGTCAGCAGCTCTGGTGGACATTCCTGCAGTCAGCAGCTCTGGTGGACATTCCTGCAGTCAGCAGCTCTGGTGGACATTCCTGCAGTTAGCAGCTCTGGTGGACATTCCTGCAGTCAGCAGCTCTGGTGGACATTCCTGCAGTCAGCAGCTCTGGTGGACATTCCTGCAGTCAGCAGCTCTGGTGGACATTCCTGCAGTCAGCAGCTCTGGTGGACATTCCTGCAGTCAGCAGCTCTGGTGGACATTCCTGCAGTCAGCAGCTCTGGTGGACATTCCTGCAGTCAGCAGCTCTGGTGGACATTCCTGCAGTCAGCAGCTGCTGCAGCTCTGGTGGACATTCCTGCAGTCAGCAGCTCTGGTGGACATTCCTGCAGTCAGCAGCTCTGGTGGACATTCCTGCAGTCAGCAGCTCTGGTGGACATTCCTGCAGTCAGCAGCTCTGGTGGACATTCCTGCAGTCAGCAGCTCTGGTGGACATTCCTGCAGTCAGCAGCTCTGGTGGACATTCCTGCAGTCAGCAGCTCTGGTGGACATTCCTGCAGTCAGCAGCTCTGGTGGACATTCCTGCAGTCAGCAGCTCTGTGGACATTCCTGCAGTCAGCAGCTCTGGTGGACATTCCTGCAGTCAGCAGCTCTGGTGGACATTCCTGCAGTCAGCAGCTCTGGTGGACATTCCTGCAGTCAGCAGCTCTGGTGGACATTCCTGCAGTTAGCAGCTCTGGTGG
>NW_027040360.1:104389-118832 GCF_034236695.1 Oncorhynchus nerka
TCACTAGTTGACCCCTGTCCTCTAGCGCAACCACTCTATATAACTAGTTGACCCCAGTCCCTCTAGTACAACCACTATCCACTATATATCACTAGTTGACCCCAGTCCCTCTAGTACAACCACTATCCACTATATATCACTAGTTGACCCCCTGTCCCTCTAGCGCAACCACTATATATAACTAGTTGACCTCAGTCCCTCTAGTACAACCACTATCCACTATATATCACTAGTTGACCCCAGTCCCTCTAGTACAACCACTATCCACTATATATCACTAGTTGACCCCCTGTCCCTCTAGTGCAACCACTATCCACTATATATCACTAGTTGACCTCCAGTCCCTCTAGTACAACCACTATCCACTATATATAGCTAGTTGACCTCCAGTCCCTCTAGTACAATCACTATCCACTATATATCACTAGTTGACCTCCAGTCCCTCTAGTACAACCACTATCCACTATATATAGCTAGTTGACCTCCAGTCCCTCTAGTACAACCACTATCCACTATATATCACTAGTTGACCTCCAGTCCCTCTAGTACAACCACTATCCACTATATATCACTAGTTGACCCCCTGTCCCTCTAGCGCAACCACTATATATAACTAGTTGACCTCAGTCCCTCTAGTAAAACCACTATCCACTATATATCACTAGTTGACCTCCAGTCCCTCTAGTACAACCACTATATATAACTAGTTGACCTCAGTCCCTCTAGTACAACCACTATCCACTATATATAGCTAGTTGACCTCCAGTCCCTCTAGTACAACCACTATCCACTATATATCACTAATTGACCCCAGTCCCTCTAGTACAACCACTATCCACTATATATAGCTAGTTGACCTCCAGTCCCTCTAGTACAACCACTATCCACTATATATAGCTAATTGACCTCCAGTCCCTCCAGTAAAGCCACTATATATCACTAGTTGACCCCCAGTCCCTCCAGTAAAGCCACTATATATCACTAGTTGACCCCCAGTCCCTCCAGTAAAGCCACTATATATCACTAGTTGACCCCCAGTCCCTCCAGTAAAGCCACTATATATCACTAGTTGACCCCAGTCCCTCTAGTACAACCACTATCCACTATATATCACTAGTTGACCTCCAGTCCCTCTAGTACAACCACTATCCACTATATATCACTAGTTGACCTCCAGTCCCTCTAGTACAACCACTATCCACTATATATAGCTAGTTGACCCCAGTCCCTCTAGTACAACCACTATCCACTATATATCACTAGTTGACCTCCAGTCCCTCTAGTACAACCACTATCCACTATATATCACTAGTTGACCCCAGTCCCTCTAGTACAACCACTATCCACTATATATCACTAGTTGACCTCCAGTCCCTCTAGTACAACCACTATCCACTATATATCACTAGTTGACCTCCAGTCCCTCTAGTACAACCACTATCCACTATATATCACTAGTTGACCTCCAGTCCCTCTTATACAACCACTATCCACTATATATCACTAGTTGACCCCCTGTCCCTCTAGCGCAACCACTCTATATAACTAGTTGACCCCAGTCCCTCTAGTACAACCACTATCCACTATATATCACTAGTTGACCCCCTGTCCCTCTAGCGCAACCACTATATATAACTAGTTGACCCCAGTCCCTCTAGTACAACCACTATCCACTATATATAGCTAGTTGACCCCCTGTCCCTCTAGCGCAACCACTATATATAACTAGTTGACCTCAGTCCCTCTAGTACAACCACTATCCACTATATATAGCTAGTTGACCTCCAGTCCCTCTAGTACAATCACTATCCACTATATATCACTAGTTGACCTCCAGTCCCTCTAGCGCAACCACTCTATATAACTAGTTGACCCCTGTCCCTCTAGTACAACCACTATCCACTATATATCACTAGTTGACCCCCTGTCCCTCTAGTACAACCACTATCCACTATATATCACTAGTTGACCCCAGTCCCTCTAGTACAACCACTATCCACTATATATCACTAGTTGACCCCAGCCCCTCTAGTAAAACCACTATCCACTATATATCACTATTTGACCCCAGTCCCTCTAGTACAACCACTATCCACTATATATAGCTAGTTGACCTCCAGTCCCTCTAGTACAACCACTATCCACTATATATAGCTAGTTGACCTCCAGTCCCTCTAGTACAACCACTATCCACTATATATAGCTAGTTGACCTCCAGTCCCTCTAGTACAACCACTATCCACTATATATAGCTAGTTGACCTCCAGTCCCTCTAGTACAACCACTATCCACTATATATCACTAGTTGACCTCCAGTCCCTCTAGTACAACCACTATCCACTATATATCACTAGTTGACCCCAGTCCCTCTAGTACAACCACTATCCACTATATATAGCTAGTTGACCTCCAGTCCCTCTAGTACAACCACTATCCACTATATATCACTAGTTGACCCCCAGTCCCTCCAGTAAAGCCACTATATATCACTAGTTGACCCCCAGTCCCTCCAGTAAAGCCACTATATATCACTAGTTGACCCCCAGTCCCTCCAGTAAAGCCACTATATATAACTAGTTGACCCCAGTCCCTCTAGTACAACCACTATCCACTATATATCACTAGTTGACCTCCAGTCCCTCTAGTACAACCACTATCCACTATATATCACTAGTTGACCTCCAGTCCCTCTAGTACAACCACTATCCACTATATATCACTAGTTGACTCCCAGCCCCTCTAGTAAAACCACTATCCACTATATATCACTAGTTGACCCCCAGCCCCTCTAGTAAAACCACTATCCACTATATATCACTAGTTGACCCCAGTCCCTCTAGTAAAACCACTATATATCACTAGTTGACCCCAGTCCCTCTAGTAAAACCACTATATATCACTCATCACTCATCATCCCTACTGCCTTTGATCTGGAGGACTCACTAAACAGAGAACATCCCTGGTCATCGCTACTGCCTCTGATCTGGAGGACTCACTAAACAGAGAACATCCCTGGTCATCCCTACTGTCTCTGATATTGCAGACTCACTAAACAGAGAACATCCCTGGTCATCCCTACTGCCTCTGATCTGACAGACTCACTAAACAGAGAACATCCCTGGTCATCCCTACTGCCTCTGATCTGGAGGACTCACTAAACAGAGAACATCCCTGGTCATCCCTACTGCCTCTGATCTGACAGACTCACTAAACAGAGAACATCCCTGGTCATCCCTACTGCCTCTGATCTGGAGGACTCACTAAACAGAGAAAATCCCTGGTCATCGCTACTGCCTCTGATCTGGAGGACTCACTAAACAGAGAACATCCCTGGGGAGACTGCATGGTGATGTTGTAGCTTTACACCACTGGGGAGACTGAATGGTGATGTTGTAGCTTTACACCACTGGGGAGACTGAATGGTGATGTTGTAGCTTTACACCACTGGGGAGACTGAATGGTGATGTTGTGGCTTTGTGTTAGTTAACCCTAGCTATGTTTGCGGTCAACTCTCTCACAGGAAGCTGCTGTGGTTGGTCAACTACTTCCATAATCTCAGTAGGAGCGTCTTGATTACTTCCTCTTTGTCCCTCATAGTTACGTTTGGCTTTTCTCTTTTCTGAAAATAGAGAGAACCTGCAAAACTCTGGTAATTCACTCAGTTGACATCTTCATATTCTTCTCTTACATGTATTTTTTCAGTAAAATGAAATTTTTTTGGTCTCAGTGATATGTTACAGAATGTTATGACATAACAGAGACGGAGGTTGTCGCCATGACGCTTTTGGAGTACAGCGTTCCAATGCTAGGCATGTTTGTGACCGTGTTACGGAGCTAGGCACCCCGAAAGCATTCTGTATCGGCCGCACATCAAAGTTGAGAGACACTCGATCTGAAATGAAAAGAGACCTCCTCAGCAGAGCTGCTGAAAAAACACTCCTATTTATAAACAGGGGTTGTCTGACCAACCCATGGCGGCAAGAAGAGAAGAGGGAGAGAGATGTAATAACAGAGTCAAACAGAGAGAAAGGTGACAGACTGGTCTTTTAGGATATGGTGTTTAAAACAGTTTAGTAGTCATCACATTCACTCATTCTGGATCTCTTTCAGCAGGCCTGCAGGGCCCCAAGTAGAGCCAGTTATCCCAGTGTGAACGTCCCGAGTGTGAACGTCCCAGTGTGAACGTCCCGAGTGTGAACGCCCTGACGTCCCGAAAGTTTGAACGTCCCGAGTGAACGTCCCGAGTGTGAACGCCCCAGTGTGAACGTCCCCAGTGTGAACGTCCCCAGTGTGAACGTCCCCAGTGTGAACGTCCCGAGTGTGAACGTCCCAGTGTGAACGCCCCAAATTACACTATATAGTGCACTACTTTTGACCAGAGCCCTAGTCCCTATATAGTGCACTACTTTTGACCAGAGCCCGATGAGCTATATATGGAATAGGGTGCCATTTGGGAGGTAACTCCAGTGACTCATAAAGCTGTGGTTGCTGCATGATGACTGGTTTGGAAGCCAGTTCCCCTTGTAGTTTCCTTCAGCCATGATGACCCTCTGGTTTGGAAGCCAGTTCCCCTTGTAGTTTCCTTCAGCCATGATGACCCTCTGGTTTGGAAGCCAGTTCCCCTTGTAGTTTCCTTCAGCCATGATGACCCTCTGGTTTGGAAGCCAGTTCCCCTTGTAGTTTCCTTCAGCCAATGATGACCCTCTGGTTTGGAAGCCAGTTCCCCTTGTAGTTTCCTTCAGCCATGATGACCCTCTGGTTTGGAAGCCAGTTCCCCTTGTAGTTTCCTTCAGCCATGATGACCCTCTGGGTTGGAAGCCAGTTCCCCTTGTAGTTTCCTTCAGCCATGATGACGCTACTGTGATGGAAGCCAGTTCCCCTTGTAGTTTCCTTCAGCCATGATGACGCTACTGTGATGGAAGCCAGTTCCCCTTGTAGTTTCCTTTAGCCATGATGACGCTACTGTGATGGAAGCCAGTTCCCCTTGTAGTTTCCTTCAGCCATGATGGTGCTACTGTGATGGAAGCCAGTTCCCTTGTAGTTTCCTTCAGCCATGATGACGCTACTGTGATGGAAGCCAGTTCCCCTTGTAGTTTCCTTCAGCCATGATGACCCTCTGGTTTGGAAGCCAGTTCCCCTTGTAGTTTCCTTCAGCCATGATGACCCTGGTTTGGAAGCCAGTTCCCCTTGTAGTTTCCTTCAGCCATGATGACCCTCTGGTTTGGAAGCCAGTTCCCCTTGTAGTTTCCTTCAGCCATGATGACCCTCTGGTTTGAAGCCAGTTCCCCTTGTAGTTTCCTTCAGCCATGATGACCCTCTGGTTTGGAAGCCAGTTCCCCTTGTAGTTTCCTTCAGCCATGATGACCCTCTGGTTTGGAAGCCAGTTCCCCTTGTAGTTTCCTTCAGCCATGATGACCCTCTGGTTTGGAAGCCAGTTCCCCTTGTAGTTTCCTTCAGCCATGATGACCCTCTGGTTTGAAGCCAGTTCCCCTTGTAGTTTCCTTCAGCCATGATGACCCTCTGGTTTGGAAGCCAGTTCCCCTTGTAGTTTCCTTCAGCCATGATGACCCTCTGGTTTGGAAGCCAGTTCCCCTTGTAGTTTCCTTCAGCCAATGATGACCCTCTGGTTTGGAAGCCAGTTCCCCTTGTAGTTTCCTTCAGCCATGATGACCCTCTGGTTTGGAAGCCAGTTCCCCTTGTAGTTTCCTTCAGCCATGATGACCCTCTGGTTTGGAAGCCAGTTCCCCTTGTAGTTTCCTTCAGCCATGATGACGCTACTGTGATGGAAGCCAGTTCCCCATGTAGTTTCCTTCAGCCATGATGACGCTACTGTGATGGAAGCCAGTTCCCCTTGTAGTTTCCTTTAGCCATGATGACGCTACTGTGATGGAAGCCAGTTCCCCTTGTAGTTTCCTTCAGCCATGATGACGCTACTGTGATGGAAGCCAGTTCCCCTTGTAGTTTCCTTCAGCCATGATGACGCTACTGTGATGGAAGCCAGTTCCCCTTGTAGTTTCCTTCAGCCATGATGACCCTCTGGTTTGGAAGCCAGTTCCCCTTGTAGTTTCCTTCAGCCATGATGGCCCTGGTTTGGAAGCCAGTTCCCCTTGTAGTTTCCTTCAGCCATGATGACCCTCTGGTTTGGAAGCCAATTCCCCTTGTAGTTTCCTTCAGCCATGATGACCCTCTGGTTTGGAAGCCAGTTCCCCTTGTAGTTTCCTTCAGCCATGATGACCCTCTGGTTTGGAAGCCAGTTCCCCTTGTAGTTTCCTTCAGCCATGATGACGCTACTGTGATGGCTGCCGTGGCAGTCAGCTTTGTGTCGATGGAGTTGAATGGACTCTGCCATGTGGAGCTCAGAAAGAAGAGGAGGAGAGAAGAGAGAGGACTGGGCGAAGACTGGAGCAGCTCTAGGTCAAAGTAGTGCACTATATAGGGAATAGGGTGCTCTGGTCCAAAGTAGTGCACTATATAAGGAATAGGGTGCTCTGGTCCAAAGTAGTGCACTATATAAGAATAGGGTGCTCTGGTCCAGAGTAGTGCACTATATAAGGAATAGGGTGATCTGGTCCAAAGTAGTGCACTAAATAGGGAATAGGGTGCTCTGGTCCAAAGTAGTGCACTATATAGGGAATAGGGTGCTCTGGTCCAAAGTAGTGCACTACATAGGAATAGGGTGCCATTTGAGACGGATTCTGATCTGCTGGCCTCCCTTTGTCCCGACGACCAGGGAGCAGAGAAACACTGAGCTGTATTCAGGCAGAACAGAGCAGAGGAAAGCAGAGCGCCCTGTGGAGTGGTGGAGGGAGGCTCATGTGAGCCGTCCCAAAATAGACAAATGCCTACGATGAAGTGTAAAGCAGTGGAGGCTGCTCAGAGGAGGAATGGGAGGACCATACTACTCGTGAATATCATAACATTTTAAATAGTGAAACATAAAATAAAAAAAATGTATAAAAAATATAGTACACTGAATGAAAATATAAACGCAACATGTAAAGTGTTGGTCCCATCTTTCACGAGCTGAAATAAAACATCCCAGAAATGTTCCATACGAACAAAAAGCTTATTTCTCTCAAATGTTGTCCACAAATTTGTTTACATCCCTGTTAGTGAGCATTTCTCCTTTGCCAAGATAATCCATCAACCTGACAGGTGTGGCATATCAAGAAGCTGATTAATCAGCATGATCATTACACAGGTGCACCTTGTGCTGGGGGCAACATAAGGCCACTCTTAAATGTGCAGTTTTGTCACACAACACAATGTCACAGATGTCTCAAGTTGATGGAGTGTGCAATTGGCATGCTGACTGCAGGAATGTCCACCAGAGCTGTTGCCAGAGAATTGAATGTTAATTTCTCTTCTCTACCATAAGCCACCTCCAATGCCATTTTAAAGAATTTGGCAGTACGCCCGCAGACCACGTGTAACCATGCCAGCCCAGGACCTCCACATCTGGCTTCCTCACCTGTGGGATAGTCTGAGCGGGGATAGTCTGAGCGGGGATAGTCTGAGCGGGGATAGTCTGAGCGGGGATAGTCTGAGCGGGGATAGTCTGAGCGGGGATAGTCTGAGCGGGGATAGTCTGAGCGGGGATAGTCTGAGCGATAGTCTGAGCGGGATAGTCTGAGCGGGGGATAGTCTGAGCGGGGATAGTCTGAGCGGGGATAGTCTGAGCGGGGATAGTCTCAGCGGGGATAGTCTGAGCGGGGATAGTCTCAGCGGGGATAGTCTCAGCGGGGATAGTCTCAGCGGGGATAGTCTCAGCGGGGATAGTCTCAGCGGGGATAGTCTCAGCGGGGATAGTCTCAGCGGGGATAGTCTGAGCGGGGATAGTCTCAGCGGGGATAGTCTGAGCGGGGGATAGTCTCAGCGGGGATAGTCTGAGCGGGATAGTCTGAGCGGGGATAGTCTGAGCGGGGATAGTCTGAGGGGGGATAGTCTGAGCGGGGATAGTCTGAGCGGGGATAGTCTGAGCGGGGATAGTCTGAGCGGGGATAGTCTGAGCGGGGATAGTCTGAGCGGGGATAGTCTGAGCGGGGATAGTCTGAGCGGGGATAGTCTGAGCGGGGATAGTCTCAGCGGGGATAGTCTGAGCGGGGATAGTCTCAGCGGGGATAGTCTCAGCGGGGATAGTCTCAGCGGGGATAGTCTCAGCGGGGATAGTCTCAGCGGGGATAGTCTCAGCGGGGATAGTCTGAGCGGGGATAGTCTCAGCGGGGATAGTCTGAGCGGGGATAGTCTCAGCGGGGATAGTCTGAGCGGGGATAGTCTGAGCGGGGATAGTCTGAGCGGGGATAGTCTGAGCGGGGATAGTCTGAGGCGGGGATAGTCTCAGCGGGGGATAGTCTGAGCGGGATAGTCTGAGCGGGGATAGTCTGAGCGGGGATAGTCTGAGGCGGGGATAGTCTGAGCGGGGATAGTCTGAGCGGGGATAGTCTGAGCGGGGGATAGTCTCCAGCGCGGGGATAGTCTGAGCGGGGATAGTCTCAGCGGGGATAGTCTGAGCGGGGATAGTCTGAGCGGGATAGTCTGAGCGGGGATAGTCTGAGCGGGGATAGTCTGAGCGGGGATAGTCTGAGCGATAGTCTGAGCGGGGGATAGTCTGAGCGGGGATAGTCTGAGCGGGGATAGTCTGAGCGGGGATAGTCTGAGCGGGGATAGTCTGAGCGGGGATAGTCTGAGCGGGGATAGTCTGAGCGGGATAGTCTGAGCGGGGATAGTCTGAGCGGGGATAGTCTGAGCGGGGATAGTCTGAGCGGGGATAGTCTGAGGCGGGGATAGTCTGAGCGGGGATAGTCTGAGCGGGGATAGTCTGAGCGGGGGGATAGTCTGAGCGGGGATAGTCTGAGCGGGGATAGTCTGAGCGGGGATAGTCTCAGCGGGGATAGTCTGGAGCGGGGATAGTCTGAGGCGGGGATAGTCTGAGCGGGGATAGTCTGGAGCGGGGGATAGTCTGAGCGGGGGATAGTCTCAGCGGGGATAGTCTGAGCGGGGATAGTCTGAGGGGATAGTCTGGCGGATAGTCTGAGCGGGGATAGTCTGAGCGGGGATAGTCTGAGGCGGGGATAGTCTGAGCGGGGGATAGTCTGAGCGGGGATAGTCTGGCGGGGATAGTCTGAGCGGGGATAGTCTCAGCGGGGATAGTCTGAGCGGGGATAGTCTCAGCGGGGATAGTCTCAGCGGGGATAGTCTCAGCGGGGATAGTCTCAGCGGGGATAGTCTGAGCGGGGATAGTCTCAGCGGGGGATAGTCTCAGCGGGGATAGTCTGAGCGGGGATAGTCTCAGCGGGGATAGTCTCAGCGGGGGATAGTCTGGCGGGGATAGTCTCAGCGGGGATAGTCTCAGCGGGATAGTCTGAGCGGGGATAGTCTCAGCGGGGATAGTCTCAGCGGGGATAGTCTGAGCGGGGATAGTCTGAGCGGGGATAGTCTGAGCGGGGATAGTCTGAGCGGGGATAGTCTGAGCGGGGATAGTCTGAGCGGGGATAGTCTGAGCGGGGATAGTCTCAGCGGGGATAGTCTGAGCGGGGATAGTCTGAGCGGGATAGTCTGAGCGGGGATAGTCTGAGCGGGGATAGTCTGAGCGGGGATAGTCTGAGCGGGGGATAGTCTGAGCGGGGATAGTCTGAGCGGGGATAGTCTGAGCGGGGATAGTCTCAGCGGGGGATAGTCTGAGCGGGGATAGTCTCAGCGGGATAGTCTCAGCGGGGATAGTCTGAGGGGGATAGTCTGAGCGGGATAGTCTGGCGGGGATAGTCTGAGCGGGGATAGTCTGAGCGGGGATAGTCTGAGCGGGGATAGTCTGAGCGGGGATAGTCTGGCGGGGATAGTCTGAGCGGGGATAGTCTGAGCGGGGATAGTCTCAGCGGGGATAGTCTGTGAGGCGGGGATAGTCTGGCGGGGATAGTCTGAGCGGGGATAGTCTGGGCGGGGATAGTCTGAGGCGGGGATAGTCTGAGCGGGGATAGTCTGAGCGGGGATAGTCTGAGCGGGGATAGTCTCAGGGATAGTCTGGCGGGGATAGTCTCAGCGGGGATAGTCTGAGCGGGGATAGTCTGAGGCGGGGATAGTCTGAGCGGGGGATAGTCTCAGCGGGGATAGTCTGAGGCGGGGGATAGTCTCAGCGGGGATAGTCTGAGGCGGGGATAGTCTGAGCGGGGATAGTCTGAGCGGGGATAGTCTGAGCGGGGATAGTCTCGGGGATAGTCTGGCGGGGATAGTCTGAGCGGGGATAGTCTGAGCGGGGATAGTCTGAGCGGGGATAGTCTGAGCGGGGATAGTCTCAGCGGGGATAGTCTCAGCGGGGATAGTCTGGCGGGATAGTCTGAGCGGGGATAGTCTCAGCGGGGATAGTCTCAGCGGGGATAGTCTCAGCGGGGATAGTCTGAGCGGGGATAGTCTCAGCGGGGATAGTCTCAGCGGGGATAGTCTGAGCGGGGATAGTCTCAGCGGGGATAGTCTCAGCGGGGATAGTCTGAGCGGGGATAGTCTCAGCGGGGATAGTCTCAGCGGGGATAGTCTGAGCGGGGATAGTCTGAGCGGGGATAGTCTCAGCGGGGATAGTCTGAGCGGGGATAGTCTGAGCGGGGATAGTCTGAGCGGGGATAGTCTGAGCGGGGATAGTCTGCCATCTGGACAGCTGATTAAGCTGTGGGTTTGTACAACTGAAGAATTTCTGCACAAACCTTCAATGGCCACCGGCACGCTGGAGAAGTGTGCTCTTCACGGATGAATCCCGGTTAAAACTGTACCAGGCAGATGTCGCGGGGTTTGATGATGTCAATGTTGTGAACCCATGTTGGCAGTGGGCTAAGGACAACAAACACACATTTTATTAATGGTAATTGTAATGCACAGAGATAACGTGATGAGATCCTGAGGCCCATTGTCGTGCCATTCATCCACCACCATCACCTCATGTTTCAGCATGATAATATATACGGCCCCATGTCCAAGGATCTGTACACAATTCCTGGAAGCTGAAAATGCCCCAGTTCATCCATGGCCTGTATAGTCAGACATGTCATCCATTGAGCATGTTTGGGATGCTCCGGATCAACATGTACCACAGAGTGTTCCAGTTCCCGCCAATATCCAGCAACTTCTCACAGCCATTGAAGAGGAGTGGGACAACATTCCACAGGCCACAATCAACAGCCTGATCAACTCTTATGTGAAGGAGATGTGTCACGCTGCATGAGGCAAACGGTGGTCACACCAGATACTGACTGGTTTTCTGATCCACACCAGATACTGACTATTCCCAGTCATATGTGAAATCCCTAGATTAGGGCCTAATGAATTTATTTCAATTGGCTTATTTCCTCATATTTATTTATTTATTTATTTATTTTTTTTACCTTTATTTAACTAGGCAAGTCAGTTAAGAACAAATTCTTATTTTCAATGACGGCCTAGGAACAGTGGGTTAACTGCCTGTTCTGGGGCAGAACGACAGATTTGTATCTTGTCAGCTCGGGGGTTTGAACTTAGAACCTTCCGGTTACTAGTCCAACGCTCTAACCACTAGGCTACCCTGCCACCTCTACATTCAAACCACTAGGCTACCCTGCCGCCTCTACACTCTAACCACTAGGCTACCCTGCCACCTCTACACTCTAACCACTAGGCTACCCTGCCACCTCTACACTCTAACCACTAGGCTACCCTGCCGCCTCTACCTCTAACCACTAGGCTCTACCCTGCCACCTCTACACTCTAACCACTAGGGTACCCTGCCACCTCTACACTCTAACCACTAGGCTACCCTGCCGCCTCTACACTCTAACCACTAGGCTACCCTGCCACCTCTACACTCTAACCACTAGGCTACCCTGCCACTTCTACACTCTAACCACTAGGCTACCCTGCCACCTATACACTCTAACCACTAGGCTACCCTGCCGCCTCTACACTCTAACCACTAGGCTACCCTGCCGCTTCTACACTCTAACCACTAGGCTACCCTGCCACCTCTACACTCTAACCACTAGGCTACCCTGCCACCTCTACACTCTAACCACTAGGCTACCCTGCCGCCTCTACACTCTAACCACTAGGCTACCCTGCCGCCTCTACACTCTAACCACTAGGCTACCCTGCCGCCTCTACTCTAACCACTAGGCTACCCTGCCGCCTCTACACTCTAACCACTAGGCTACCCTGCCGCTACACTCTAACCACTAGGCTACCCTGCCGCCTCCACCTCTAACCACTAGGCTACCCTGCCACCTCTACACTCTAACCACTAGGCTACCCTGCCGCCTCTACACTCTAACCACTAGGCTACCCTGCCGCCTCTACACTCTAACCACTAGGCTACCCTGCCGCCTCTACACTCTAACCACTAGGCTACCCTGCCGCCTCTGCACTCTAACCACTAGGCTACCCTGCCGCCTCTACACTCTAACCACTAGGCTACCTGCCACCTCTACACTCTAACCACTAGGCTACCCTGCCGCCTCTACACTCTAACCACTAGGCTACCCTGCCACCTCTACACTCTAACCACTAGGCTACCCTGCCACTTCTACACTCTAACCACTAGGCTGCCCTGCCACCTCTACACTCTAACCACTAGGCTACCCTGCCGCCTCTACACTCTAACCACTAGGCTACCCTGCCACTTCTACACTCTAACCACTAGGCTACCCTGCCACCTCTACACTCTAACCACTAGGCTACCCTGCCACCTCTACACTCTAACCACTAGGCTACCCTGCCGCCTCTACACTCTAACCACTAGGCTACCCTGCCGCCTCTACACTCTAACCACTAGGCTACCCTGCCGCCTCTACACTCTAACCACTAGGCTACCCTGCCGCCTCTACACTCTAACCACTAGGCTACCCTGCCTCCTCTACACTCTAACCACTAGGCTACCCTGCCACCTCTACACTCTAACCACTAGGCTACCCTGCCGCCCCAAAATGAACTGTAAGTCAGTGATATCTTTGAAATGATTACATGTTGCAGATTTTTCTTCTTAGTTTAGCTAACTAAGTTTAGCATACTTAGCTAGCTAGCTAGCCTACTCAACAATCGCACTCAAACAGAGTGGAATGGTGTTTGTTAGCTACCTAGTTAAGGTTATCCATCACTGAAACTCTTCCAAGTAAGCCGTTTTATTTATTTATTGCCGCCGGTGTAACTGCCGGTGTAACTGCCGGTGTAACTGCCGGTGTAACTGCTAACCGCCGGTGTAACTGCTAACCGCCGGTGTAACTGCCGGTGTAACACGTGTAACTGCCCCAGCCGCCCGGTGTAACTGCCCCAACTGCCGGTGTAACCGCGGTGTAACGCCGGTGTAACCGCCGGTGTAACTGCTAACCGCGGTGTAACTGCTAACCGCCCGGTGTAACTGCTAACCGCGGTGTAACTGCAGTGTAACCGCGGTGTAACTGCAGTGTAACCGCAGTGTAACTGCTAACCGCCGGTGTAACTGCCGGTGTAACTGCCCGTGTAACTGCTAGCTGCGGTGTAACTGCTAACCGCGGTGTAACTGCGGTGTAACTGCGGTGTAACTGCTAACTACTGGTGTAACTGCCGGTGTAACTGCCGGTGTAACTGCTAACTGCCGGGTGTAACTGCCAGTGCCAACTGCGGTGTAACTGCTAACCGCGGTGTAACTGCAGTGTAACTGCGGTGTAACTGCGGTGTAACTGCTAACTGCCGGTGCGCGCCGGTGCTTAACTGCCCGGTGTAACTGCGGTGTAACTGCTAACCGCGGTGTAACTGCCGGTGTAACTGCAGTGTAACTGCCGGTGTAACCGCCAGTGTAACCGCCGGTGTAACTGCGGTGTAACTGCTAGCCGCGGTGTAACTGCGGTGTAACTGCGGTGTAACTGCTAACGCGGTGTAACTGCTAACCGCGGTGTAACTGCCCCCGCCGGTGTAACTGCCGGTGTAACTGCCGGTGTAACTGCTAACCACCCGGTGTAACTGCAGTGTAACGCCGGTGTAACTGCTAACTGCGGTGTAACTGCTAACCGCCGGTGTAACTGCGGTGCACTGCAGTGCGTAACTGCGGTGTAACCGCGGTGTAACTGCTAACCGCCCGGTGTAACTGCTAACCGCGGTGTAACTGCCAGTGTAACTGCGGTGTAACTGCTAACTGCGTGTAACTGCCAGTGTAACTGCCGGTGTAACTGCCGGTGTAACTGCCAGTGTAACTGCCGGTGTAACTGCCCCGGTGTAACTGCTAACTGCGGTGTAACTGCCGGTGTAACTGCCCAGTGTAACTGCCGGTGTAACTGCTGAGCCGCGGTGTAACTGCGGTGTAACTGCTAACCGCCCGGTGTAACTGCTAACTGCCGGTGTAACGCCCGGTGTAACTGCTAACCGCCGGTGTAACTGCGTGTAACTGCTAACTGCCGGTGTAACTGCTGTAACTGCCGGTGTAACCGCCGGTGTAACTGCTAACCGCCGGTGTAACTGC